>NC_041384.1:89034407-89051301 GCF_002162155.2 Triticum dicoccoides
GGGGGGGGGGGTTGACTTCAGATAAAGAGTGAGGTGTCCATATTTGAGGGACTTTAGCGTAATTGAGATATTGTGCACTCATGGTTGATCAATTTGTTTCACAGTTTGTACTATGAGATAACGATACTTTTGAACATGCGTGATATACCTTGATGTACCAGAATTACAAACCTAAGATTGGAATTTTGGAATTCGACTCGATCATTAGCTTTTGTAATTCATTTAAATGGAGGTACATTTTTTAAGCCGGGATTTCGTGATTTCAAATTCATATATCAAACCTAGAGATATACACATACGGGCATGTTCAAACTTTATAATCATCCACTTTATTCATACACATACACATTTTTGCTTTTGTCATCATATTTAGGATAAACACATTTGGAATTTCATTTGAACTGGACCGTATGATGGTCTTTGCTTGTAGTAGCTCAATGATCCATATTTGAATTGAATGGACAATCTAAGTTTCGAGTTGGAGACATTGATTTTCAGAACTTGCACATTTTTTTGCGTGCAAAGCAAACAAATTGTCGGCCATGATATCATAGTCGGCTGTACGAGAGTAGAATACTTATAATTTCAGGTGCCAAAAGCTTTCAAACTTCCCGCTCACATCGAAATATCACGCGCCCGAAAGTTTAGCCCTGCGATATTCCTGTTTTACCCCTGCCACATGAATGGAAAAGGGCTGCTTTGGTAACTCTATTTGTTTTCCCCTCTTTGCCCCCAACATTCTTCCCCAGAGCCCCTCCCCTTCCCCTCCCCTTCCCCTCCCCGACCCCCCCCCCAACCACAGCAAGCCGCTGAATCTAGTCCTCCGCTGCAGCGGTGGACCTCACACCCCGTCGGATCTACCTTCCGCACCTTGGAACCCCCAACTGCCAACTCACCACTTCACCGGAGCCGCTTCAGCGACTGGCTTGTCCACCGCTCCAGATCTCCTTGACAGCCATCATGGTCCAAAGCACCGGATCTGCTTAACCGGCGCCCTCATCCACCATAGTGTAGGCCCTTCACTGACTCCCTTGTCTGCCCCTTCGTTGGCCCTTCATACAAGCCCTCGTCCGCCGCAATAGATCCGCCTCACCGAAAGCACTGTACAATGTGCCCGCCGAAGCCTTCGTCCACTGCACCGGACCCGCTCCATGGACGCCATATTCAACTCCACCGGGCCTGCTTTACCGACGCCGCAACCTCATTAGGTTATTTTGATTTGTACTCCTTCGGTTTTTCTCTTTATCGTGCAACTATTCACTTACCACAGATGAGCTTTCTTGTATGTCGACAGGCGCCGCAACCGTAGCACCGGAGCCGCTTCAGCGACGGCGACAGCTGGCCCAAACTCAACCGCAACACGAGCACCATCGACGATCCTTAGCTATCAAGTATGACAACGATACCCATACGCCGCCGAGAATCAGGTACTATTATCCAACGGCCGGCGCCTATGTTCACTTTCCTAGCATAAGCACCGCACCTTTGAATTTCTTCAGGGCATCATTCAGTTTTTCATGAGACGCGTTATTCTGCTTGCACCTGTAGGGCCATACTTCTAGTAGTGAACATGTTACATGTGCTAAATTACATACTAGTGCACATATAGTTAATATGCCTTAGTTTTGTTCTGATGCCACCTGTTGGTTCCATCAGACTGCTTAATGTTCTCTATGCTTAATTACACATCAGCAAACTAGCATGTGGTTCCGCTGCTTTTTGTTCATTTTACCCTACATTTTCTGATGCTAGCTATTACATCACTGCTCCAAGCCTCTGTTCATTACTTGTTTGTGTGTTCTTGATCTTCCCAAGTTGCATGACTAATTTGATGCTTCTATTAATTATGGAGCTGCCAACCCCATCAAGCAAAATATTTGTTCTTTTGGGGCTGGCACCTCAAACAAGCATAAAAATAGAGGGAAGCAGATATACTCCCTCCGATTCTATTTACTCTGCCCATAACTCTTGACCCGCATACCAAGGAGGGCACTGGTTTAATTTTTCTGGACTAATTTGCCAATTAATTAGGGTAGAGGCGGATGGGGCGGGGCACAAAAGGAAACCAGCGCTAGGAATCGGCAACGTGCAGACTAATACGAGAAAACTGAGAAAAAGTTATACGCAAAGTAAAAAGAATCGGAGGGAGTATTGTCGTGTATGCACAGACCCTTCTTTCATTAGTTTAGATGAACCATTGATGATCAATTCGGACTAGTGCATGCGATTAAAATTAATTTTACCTAAATAGATGGTGCAGAATAAACTACAACAACTAGATTTGCAACCACGGGATGCTGATGATATCTTCAAAGAACATTGCAACAGCAGCTAGGCTTCACAGCTACATATGGTAAGCCAGTGTGTTTTAGTACATGTGAAATGTAATGCGAGTGGGATGCTTTCTTGGCTTGTTCCCTCAACGTGTAATCCTACCGAATTACAAATAGTTCAGTTGTCTGCTTTGCTATATTGCTTGATTTGAATGCTTATTTGTTGTTACGCTATACCTGAGTTGGACAATAAGTCAGCAGTGCCTGCTGTACTATCATAAAGAAATGCATGCCTATTTCATTTGAGTCCTTAACTTTTCCTCTCAACTTCATCACATGACTGTCTTCGTAGTTTATATGAGGCCACACTGTTAAGTGCTTTGATGCCTTGGCAACTTAAATATAGCGGTTGTACACTCCCTTTCAACTAGGGATGTCAACTGGGTCCGGTTTAATCCCGATTAAAGTCCACTAGTGGTATGATAGTTCAAAAGAGTTTTCATTTTTTGAGGAAAATGAACTAGGGAGGTAGCAAAAAACTAACTAGATGGGACTGGCAGATTTCGTTATTTGCCACTTACATCCCTAGTTTCATCTTAACATTTTAATTTCTTTTCGGCTGATGCTACTTCGAACCATTTAAATATAGTTTGCCATGCTTGGCAATAATTCGTCCATCATTTACCATGTAAGCTTACTGCCTGGATCATACGATAACTATCTCTTACTGATGTCCAGCAGAAACCTTTTAGGATGCCATTCACACTAGGACACAATGTACAACCCCAGAATCTATTTGTGGAAGCAGTGCGCCATCCATGTTACCAGATGGTAGCAGTTCAAAGGCAACACCGCCGGAGAGCAGTCTGAGCACAAATATTATAGTGCTTGAGGCTCTACTAGAGGCAGAAAGAGATGGTGTGGCTGCCATGAATGAGGTAATATTTCTTGAGGCTGGAAATTACGAAATTAGTGGCACGGATTATGCAAGCAACCCAAGAATTGGAGGAAGTAAGAATGTTGCATTTGAAGACGGAGGAGGTCCTGCTGTTTCTGCTATCTGAAGCCCAAGATAGTCCCAGTTCTTCTTTAGATATCAGTTCAAATTTTCATTAGATTATTGTACTTGCATGTTGTGTCATGTCTCTGAATGGATTATGTTGCAAGACCCCCTATGTTTTCCATGTGTTGTAATGATCCGAATTTTTTAGGCGAGGTAATCCTCAGAACTTGTATGATTGACATAAGGTGAACTGTTTGTCATGTGAGCATATTGTATTGGATGAAATAACTGTTTGACTTAGAGTGTGTCCAACCTACTGAATTCGAAGATCACGACATTTCTAAATCATAACCATATATAAAGGTGGAATAAATCTTTGTTGTGGTTTTGAAGAAATAAATAACAAAACGTATAATTATATGTGGATATTCGTAATTGAATACAAATTGAATTTGAATTTAGTTTGCCAGGTCCCAGGGCAAACGTGAATGCTAATTCTCCCAAGTTTTGAACGAAGCGGGTAAACACCCACTATAATTTGTGGGCTGCTCGAAGCAAGTGTTTGCGAGATGGAAATTACTGTCTACCCCTGACACTTGATATCCTTATCGACAGGATTTACACTATTGTCGATAGGGGTAGACTAGTAACTTCAATCAAACATGACATGACGGCCTCTGAGCCCATTCAGACACGGTGGGTGCCAAACGTGGGCGGCAAAACATATTTGATTCAAGATTGTCCGAAAGACATGTGTCTCTTCCTCCATTTCCCCATTCATACACGGCAAAACAAACTCTCCTCTTCCGAAATTGATGTAGGCTTATATTTTAAATAGGGGCAGATGTGTAACTTCCATCAGACGTGACACAACCGCCCTACCTGTCAGCCCCGTTCATACACCATGGGCACCAACCGTGGGCAGCAAAACACCCTCTCCTCGCCCGAAATAGTTACCGGCAAATATTTGGGAGATGCGAGATTACCGTCCTATCCCCAACCACGATGTCTGAAATTTTAAACGGGGGATAAGTTCGTAACTTTCCCCCATTTCAGAGAAGTGTGTCCCAAAGTTTGAGATCCCCCCTCCCGTCCGTTTCCCCATTCATACACCGTCGACGGCACAACAACCTCCGCACTGCGGCCAGCCTCCTTCGTCCACCTTGCCATTGCCGCTCCTACGACCGCCTCGTCCACAGCAACAGGATATATCCCCCGACCCGGCCGTCTGCCGTCTAAAGTCTTCTTCCCCGCCGCCGACAGCCATCGCATCCGCAGCACCCTCAACGTATCAGCATAGGACTACACGGCATCGCAAGAGATGTGGTACTATTCCATATGTGCTTAAGTTATGGATCTCACCCGAAAAACAGATCGTAATTTGTTTACTGTACTTTTCTTGTCCGTACCAAATCGTAGTGGCTAGTTGAAAGCAAACATTGGTTGCGAAGTAGCTTTGTCCGGTTTGCACCTTCAGATCCGCCATGGCACGGGCACTATACTCGTAAAGCTTATTGGTTTCCCCCCTTTATATTCACTACCATCATCGTAGGTGCTTCGTGCCGTGCTAGCACTGCTCCTCAAGACCTCAACCCAAAGCTTACGTGTTGAAATACGAATCTGATATGATGCTCATATCACTAAAACAGAGAACATTTAATTGGTCACCTAATGTTCCTATATTCGTTTCGAAAAGCATGTGCGCCACCCACTGGTCCAGCTAGTTCCACTTTCCTGATTTTTCTCTTGATGCTTAGGGTTTTCCCCTTTTATCTACTCTACTATGATCTGCGTAGGTGCTTTCTGTCGTACTAGCATTACTCCACCCTTCAAGCTAAACAACACAACACTCACAATTCGAAAGCTTAGTTGTTCAAATATGATTGTGATATGATACTGATATTAGTTAACTGACACATTTAATTGGTTAGCTAAAGGTCCCACTTGAGTTTCCAAATGCATGTCGCGACATATAGAGAGACAGCATAATTGCATTTCTTTGTCACTTGTTGACTGTACTTTCTTGTCCATACTAAATCTTAGTTGTTATTTCAAAGCAAACATCGGTTGCTAACTACCCTTTGCGCGGTTTGCAGCTTCAGATCTGCCATCCCACTGCCACGGTCAACATTGTACTCAGCATGCTTATGTTTTCCCCATTTTATGATGACCACAATCAGCCTACGTGGTTCGTGTCGTAATAGCGCTGCTCCACCCATCGAGCTAAACAAGCTTAGTTGTACAAATTCATATCTGATATTATTGTTGATATTAGTAAAACTGAGAGATGTTTAATTGGTTAGCTAAATGTTCCTACTTTAGTTTCGAAATGCATGTGAGCCACATATGGAGAGACCGGAAACAATAGTATTTCTCTGTGCACTCTGGTTCATCATGGGTGGCCAACCGACATTGTATTAGAAGACTTGTAATATCTTCAATCTGCTTGCTCTTCTGCTCTTCTTTAAGATGATACTCTTCTCTTGCGGTCGACTGGTCAGGTCGAGTTGTTCTCCCTTAGTATATTTTGAATCTGTCAGGTCAGGTCGACTTGTTCTTCTTTACTATATGTTGAAGCTATCATCTGCGAAGTGTCATCACTTCTGGAGCTCTCATATTTTGAGTAGTAGGCCACATTATATTAATGCACACAACAAATTACAGCATGCATGGCATCTCTTAAAAGAATTGCAGAGATAGCACAAAGGGGTTTAGAGGGAGGCAATATTGGATTAGAATCACTTCTGCATTACAAAGAAAATCTAACTTGTTTTTATGTTTTCATGCATGTCAGATATTGAACATTATCAAAATGAAAATGAGAATGGGTGCACGAGAGGAATATTGCGGAATGATCCACTGCCTAACAAACTTGGCATGGTGGAGGATGGCCTATCTTATTCACCCATCAAGGTGCTTGCTCTAACTTTGCAAAGTTGTATTGGTCGCACATATTTTGCTTCTGACCTCTTGCATTACTTCTACTTTGTTACACCATCTGCTTAGTTTAAGCATCATATATGAGTATATGCCATACCTATCCATTTTCTGTACCTATTCCATGTGTCTTCACACTATGTTTTTCCAGTCAAATGTTGTTCTTTCGTAATAGGTGTCCAAAAGGAAGAGGGTGAGTGCAGGTCGTCAAGGAGTACAAACTAGGTATTTGGAAAAGGTAGTGATACATGTTAAATCAGATAGATCAGCAGCCACAGAAAACACGGGCCCAACTGTACCACACTTTACCCCTACTCCAGTGGCCAAACCCCTATTAGAACTGCTGGGAGCCCAGCGTCAGGTACTGTCTATGATATCAATTCAAAATTTGAACTCCTAAACTTCTGCTTGTGCCTTACCTTCTCTCGTGTATGAAAACTAATTTCAGATGAATCTCTTTGCTCAAAGGATAATACAATATCAAAACAATAATGGGCTTTGCATTGCTCTTGTCAGTACCTCTCTCCATTTTGCCTTGTAACGCTGTACTTAATTAATTGCTATTTGATTATGTATCATCAGTCTGCACCTGAGCTTCATTATCCTCTGTTTCTTCCAATATTATTTGATCTATATTTACTCTTTGCAAAATGTAGAATAATGCAATGCTTATAAAGAATTTTCTTTGGGGAATTTATTGAGTTATCCTCCCATCAACATGGAGAAGGGCTTTGTCTAGCCCGTGTTAACATGTAATGTAAGTTCATCCTTCTCAAGCCTTCAAACTTTGTTCTAGTATAGATTTGGATAGGCATCATTTCCTCCACTGTTGTTTGCTTTGCTGTTTACATCTGATTGGATGTTTGCAACAACTACCAGTTTCAAATTGTAGTTGTAAAAACATGTTCCTTATGCAGAACAGATCCATTTATTTGCTTATATAATTGTGAAACCTGTTACATGTCTCCTTGTTTCTCTTTCAGACTCGTATCTTTTACGCCAGGCAGAACTTTAGGGAAGATAGTGAGCCAAACCATCTTGAGGACAGCGAGATGACCCCAAGGTCCTGTCTTGATGAAGACAGTGAGTTGAAGCTACTCACCAGCAGGTGTGAGACAACCTCTGTGCAGTCGCTGCCTCAATCAGTTCGACTTCTTTAGTCTCGACTTAAAGCGGAAAGGCTTGCTTCAGCTCAGCTCCGACTTGAAGTCAAAGATGCAATGAAGATGTCAGAGGACTACCGTGCGCACCATCATGCCTTAAATCTAGTGTTGATGCATCAATCGTTGACACAACTGAGGTCTACTCAGCTTCTTCAGCTATTTGGGGGGCCCGACCTGGCCAGGCCTAGTGCCTTCTGAAGTGCTCTCAGTTTTGTATATTCTTTTGTCGGCGCGTTTATTTGCACTGGTGGCGAACTTTGATGCCCAGTGGATGTAATATGTGTGATAGCCGTGATAGCCTAGCGTAAGTTGCTTGCTTATTTATTTCCTTGTTGTCTTCTTTATTTGTTTGCTTCTAGTCATTGCAGTTCTTTTTCCGCGGATTGCTAGTGGCTGCAATAACCTATTTTTTTAAACTAGGCCACAATAACCATGGGCTAATATTTACTGTAGCGATACTGGGCCTCCTACGGGCCGTAGAAACAGTGGGCCTTCTATGGGCCGTAGAAACAATGGGCCTTCTACTGTATCATCAATGGGCCTTCTACGAGCAGTATGATCGATGTCCAAACATGGGCCAATAACAGGTCGCATTATCGCCGTAAACGGGCTAGAGTTGGAATCGTCCGTTCATGGGCCGACCATAACGGGCCATCGTTAATAGGCCGTATTTGATGACGCTATGAAAACGGCCCAACGTATTAACGGACCACAAACGGGGCGACTATAACCATGGGCTGAATTTGGCCCACAAGCAGAAAATGACAGTAATGGGCCGTAAGTAAACGAATGCTGGAAATGAGCCCAAGAATAAATGGGCTCTGAGAAGGCCGAAAGATAACATGGGCTGGAAACAGCCCAACGGAATAACGGGCCATTAATGGGTATAAAGTGATACACTGGCCAGTTTCACCACGGGCCATTAATGGGTGTAAAGTGATACACTATTCATTACGGGCCAGTTTCACCACAGGCTGTTAGTAGGCCAAGAGTTACAAGGGCCTCATATGGGCCGAAAGACGTCATGGGCCATACATGGGCCAGAAGTGAAAATGGGCTGGAATCATATTGGATGGCCCAGATGACGCTATTGGGCCTAATTCGGATAGGGCGTAACGGGCCTTGGGTTAGCGGGCTGTAAATGGGCTATATTCGAAAATGCCGTTAATAGGCTTTCCACGGGCCGGCCTGCCAGCTTTTGACCAAGTCAAACGGGCCGGCCTTTTCACAGAAATGGGCCTTTGTTGGGCCGTGCCACGTGTCGACGTATCATAGGCGCCTTCCGTCCAATGAGTGGTTGACATCTATCCCAACGATGAGCCGACACGTGTTTCCTCCAGCCAATGATGATTTTACATGTGGAAAATCCCCATTGGTCGGGGCTGTTAACGGGTTATCGGATCCAAAACCTGACCCGATAGCTTAACAGTGTTCCGTTACGGTGGATGCCACGTGTCGGTCACCCTTGACGAAAGCACTTGTGTGACGCGCGATTTATCGTCATGGAAGTGGACACTTCCGTGATGATAATTTTGGTAATGTCATGGAACACTTCTACGACAGCACAGGTATGACTATCTTGATTCTGTCATAAATTTGTCAGGGATGTACATGCATGACAAAAAAAGTGACCTACTATGACAAACACGTATCATCATGGAAGTGTATTTTTTTGTAGTGCCAAGAGGCCCTTGAGTTTGCCGAAATGTCGATTAACTTCCGTTCCGGCAAATTCGGGTACTCCATATTTCCTATTTTCAGCAAAGGTCATGCTGAAATTTTTCGTGAATTTTAGCCTGACTTTGCTAAAAAAAGGACATATGGGGTACTTGTGACTAATGCATGGGCGTGGATATCTTAGTACTTAATTAAGTAGGATCAACTGCCCCTTTATTCTTGCTGCATTAAACCATAGGTGGCAATAGAGCCAAGTGATTAGGCCCAACTTAGAATTCTCCTTCCCTTTTCTTGATAGGGTATATTATTAGAAGATACCCATATATATTAGTCAACCTAGGGGTGAAGCGCGGTGAAGAGAATGATTGACAAAGGTGATAGTTACGAGAAGATCAAGGTGAAAAATCCTTCGATCAGCGAAGATGACTACAAGGAGTTCAAGATCAAGTGCGAGAGCAGCGCAACCATGGAATCAGTCAGTGGGGGAAAGAAATGCGGGAGTTGAACTTAGGGGTCCACCAACTCGGTCCCGGTGGTTACAGAGTGGCGGAGCCTATATGGGACAAGGAGGATGCGGAGCGTGCCGAGCAAGGCCTACCGCCCCGCTTCGAGAAATACCGTGACAAGCAGACCAGGAACTATGTCAGGGCCCGGTACAAGGAGGACCCGGTAACAAAGGAGCTTACCATGGATCCGAAGACTAGGGCGCTTGAGCGTGTTCTGGTAAGGAATACACCCCCGCGTAATTAGCTCCATATGGTTGCATTCTAATTAATGAAGCCAAATTTCTAAATGGTTCACATTCCTTCCGCGGGAGACTGAAAGCAGTGGCGCGGGGTCGTCTCAGAGCTCCCCTTGGGACAACACTCTAAATAGGGCGTTGAACATAATGAAAAAGAATGATAAGCTCAGTAAGCCGTCGTCAGCTGGTCGTGTGGCCGGAAAAGGCTTGTCCACAAAATGGTCGTCATACTATAATGCTGGTGGGTGAAAGGAGAGAAAGACCAGCTCGGAAAGCCAGTCGCGCGAGGTTCAAGAACTCAAGGCACAAGTGGCGCGGATTCCGGAGATTGTCCAAGAGCAAGTGCAACAACAAATGGGAACGACGCTCACCGCCATTGTGCCTACCTTGATTCAGGGGCTAACGACATGGATTGCGGGCGGCCAATAGGGGCCGCCCCCGGTTCCCAGCTTCACGGCCAGCAACTCGCACAACACACAGGCGGCACCATTGGTGTCTCCGGCGGAGGCGGTATTGGTGTCTCCTACGCCGGCACGGGCATTGGAGCTTAATGCACCCGGGTGTACGCCGACCGGCACCTCGGCAGCAAGCGGCCCCTCCGTCAGTTGCACGCCCGCCATTGGCGGTGCCTTGACATTATCCGAGCTCAACGCCATCACTGTAACTAAGCCTCTCGGCCGATGACTTCATCTCCTTGCCTTTGACTGGGCATCCCTGACGCCCTACATGTTTTCGCAGGGCGCCACCAACGTTCCATGCACTCTCCTGCACTTCGTGGGCGGCGAGTTGATCGATGTCGCCAAGGGCAGATTTGTTCAACCGGGCAACCCCGTGTTCCACGGTAATCCGATGCCACCCACCGTGTATAGGGTTGAACTGGTTCGGGTGCTGCCAGGCTGCGATGAGTTGTTACCTCCGATTCGACCCGCTGGGGACAACGAAGATGATGTGATGACCCTCAGCGCCTGCGTAAGCTGGCCCCTTCCTTGGCTGAAGAGCCAGATTCGTTTGGGGGCGGGGGACACCACCTCATAGACAACACCGCCAGTCGTACCGGCGCCAAGCCATGGCAAGACCGCCGCAACTCTATCGAACATGCCGGACATCCCTATGGCACAGGATCCGGACGGTGATGACAACGACGACGATACATTTACCAACCTCGATAAGTACTTTGCCGAACATGGGTACGGTGACGAATTCTTCGGGCCTCCTTCTCACGAATCCAACCCTGAAAAAGACGACCACGATCTAGCTGGTACCGCGGAGAAACCCAATTGCAACAGGCGTCGTCTGGCATTTAGTTCTCAGGAGACGCCTCTAGCTGCCGCCTTCACCGAGCCTCAGATAGCCTAGGTGCGAAATATTATCAGCCCCAACACACTCAAGAAGGTGGTCAGTGAGCAGAACTCGATCCCATTACAGCAGAAGAAGAAGGGACGGAAAAGAAAGAGTAACAAGGGTGCGAGCCAGCCGGCACCGAGCACGATCCGTGCTCAGGACGGGCCACCTTCACCTAAGGATATCTTGAGGAGGGTGCATGTGGCGGGTAGGCCGATGCTACTAACTAATCTGCTCAATGCTGCAACCAGTGCTATGCGGAGTCTGCATGACAGTGTTCTTTCTTTGGAGAAGCGGCGTCTCTCCGAGAATGATGTGGCATACCCAGTTTTTGTGGCCAAGGTGCCACATGTCGTGGTTCTAAGCCTGACAGTAGAGTGGGGGGTAGGTATGGAGAGGCAAGGTCCTAGCTATGGAGAGGTTGTAAACACAAGGGATGTACGAGTTCAGGCCCTTCTCGGAAGAAGTAATAGCCCTACGTCTCGGAGCCCGGAGGCGGTCGAGTGGATTATGAGTATATGAGTTACAAGGTGCCGAACCCCTCTACCTGTGGAGGGGGGTGGCTTATATAGAGTGCGCCAGGACCCCAGCCAGCCCACGTAGGAGAGGGTTTAAGGTGAGTTAAGTCTGGGGCGTTACTGGTAACGCCCCACATAAAGTGTCTTTACTATCATAAAGCCTACTTAATTACAGGCCGTTGCAGTGCAGAGTGCCTCTTGACCTCCTGGTGGTCGAGTGAGTCTTCGTGGTCGAGTCCTTCAAGTCAGTCGAGTGAGTCCTTCGTTGGTCGACTGGAAGGCGACCTCTTCTAAGGGTGTCCTTGGGTAAGGTACTTAGATCAGGTCCATGACCCTACCCTAGGTACATGACCCCATCATTAGCCCCCGAATGGATTGAGGCTTCGAGTGAGGAAGGAGTTGATGTCGTTTCCGATTAACCTTTGCGCTCTGGTCGTGCGTTGTTCTGGACCAAAGAATCTCTTCGTCGACAGTGAGCAACTTGTCTTCAGTCGACTCGATCCATTCTCTTCTTTCGTCGAGTGATCTTTCGGGCTTCGACGATCTCCGAGCAACGGATCGCGGGAAACACCGTGTCTGACAGACTGATCTGCTGTTTGCGGATTCCGCGGGATGCAAAATTTGGGGACGCGCACGAAGCGGAGCGGACCGCGGCGTTCGGATGGGACGGGACATAGACGCCTCGATCTCCGCGCCGCTTTCTCCGCCACGTATCCCGTCTGCATAACTGTTCCTAGATATGATTAGATCGACCGGGCCCAACTGTCATCCACTCGGAAGGGACCTTATAAATGCGCCCGGCGAGGATTTTTGTACTGTGCCTCAGCATTCTCTCTCTTTCTGCTCCCTTCGTCCCCGTCCAGCGCGCTCGCTCTCGCCCCCGCACAACTTCCCCACGCGCACCTCGCCGGCAACCATGGCCAAGGAGAAGACGGCGGCGCTGGAACATGCGAAGAAGGCGTCGGCGTTGGAGAAGGCGAAGGGGAGATCTACCAGCCGCGGAGGGTCTTCGTCCAGATCCCGCCTGCCGAAGGGCTGGGTCCAAGGAGACTGGATCCAGTCGACCATCACAGAAAAAGATCTCCTCGACATGGCCAACGAGGGCTTGATCCCTCATGGATCTGCGAGGCTTCCGGGGAAGGAGTGGCAGCCCCAGCCAGAAGAGGGTGAGCGTGTGCTCTTGGCCACCCATGTTGATCGTGGATTTTCTTTGCCGCCGAGTATTTTCTTCCGTGGCTTCTTGAACTTCTTTGGAGCGCAGCTCCACCACTTTACCCCAAATTCTATCGCCTATCTTGCCGCTTTCGTGTCCATGTGTGAGGGTCTCCTGGGCTGTCGACCGCACTGGGGTTTGTTCAAGCATATATTCACGTGTCGCTCTCAGACCGTGAAGAAGGCGAGCCCAGGCGATGAAAGAACCCGAGTCGTCCAAATGTGTGGGGGTCTGGGGATCCAGGTGAGGAATAAGAGCACCTTCCCACCCATGACCTTTCCCGAGTCAGTCAGAGGCTGGCAGTCGACCTGGTTCTACTGCCAGGACCAGTCGACGCCGGGGCAGTCGAGTGGACTCCCACAGTTTACCATGGACCGAGTGAACAAGCCCTCCTCTCTGAAGTTGATTCCGGAAGAGAAAGCTGACGTGAAGATGTTGATGGAGCGCGTGGTGCAGTTGGTTCGGGAGGGAGTGATGGGCATGGACCTCCTGGAGGTCTTCCTTAGGCGTCGCATCCAGCCCCTTCAGTTCCGGAGCCACTGCATGTGGTTGTACTGTGGGACTGAAGACGCGACTCGAGTCCATCCAGAAGCAGTCGACGATGTCACTCTGGAAAGATGGATGGTAGCCGTTACCGGAAACAAGGATAACCCACGCGGAGCCAGAAGGATTCCTCCACTCGACCACAACAGCGATCCAAACAAGGTACATTTGCTCTGCTCTCCACTGTGTTCTTGTCGCATTCATTTCTGTTTATCCTGCCGACTGGTCGACTGATCCTTGTCTTGATATCTGCTAGGCTCTCACCGAACTGTACTCGATGCCCAATGGGGCACAAGCTCCGACTGAGGAGGGTGAGGCGAGTGGGGGCGAGAGCCAGGAAGAGGAGGAATGGGACTCGGACGTTGCAGAGGATGATGACGACGATGATGATGATGACGGTGATGAAGATGACGTTGAGGACGAGGAAGAGGAGGAGGAGGAGGTCGTACCACCGCGCTCAGAAAGGCGGTCGAAGCTTGTCCACGACCCTTCGACTGAACGTGGCAAGGGGGTTGCGACCGTTGTTCAGTTGACCAAGCGCCCTCGGACCACCTCTCCGGTGCCGACCGAAAAGGCGCCGAAGCAGCCCAGGGCGGCCCCGTCGAAGACGATTAAGCTCCTACCGAAGATGAAGGTGTCCATCCCCACCATATCAGGGTAATCATGCTTCTTGAATCTTCTTATTTTGTGTGAACTTTGTCTCTGGTCGACGCTGAAGTTAGTCGACTGATCCTTTGGAGTTGCAGTGCTGCTACTTCTGAAACCTCAGCCCGGGCTGATGACCATGAGATGGAGGACGCAGCAACTTTGAAACCAGGTACTGTATTCTTAACGCCGTTCTTAGTCGACTGACTCGCGATCTCTGATCCTGATTCTTCTCTGTAGCTCCACCCACCGCTGTTATCAATCTCCCTGATGATGATGAGGATGAGGAACCGCTGAAGCGCAGAAGGAGCAGGAAAGCGTCTGCCAACAAGGTGCCCCAGGATGTGACGGCGCCTGAGATTCTGATTGCGGAGGAAGAGAACACCACTCGACATACGGTGTCCTTCGCAGATCCATTGACGAGTGCTCAGCAGCCCTCCCTCTTCACGATGCACCACGTCCCAGAGGACCAAGCTGGCGCGGCGAAGGAGGCAATACGCCAGGCGGGAATCATGATGGAGCAGTTGAAGACCATCCGGGATGCGAGCCAAGCAGCTTATGACGCCAGTTCTTCCCTCCAAAGCAATGTTCAGGTCAGTCGACCACCGTTTGTTCTGTTGGATATGCAACCAAAAACTTTTCCTTTCCGGAATTTATAGTAGTCACCCACTGGGTGTGTCGATTAAACTCCGTGTTAGCGGGGGCACGCTGAGTGCACCCGCTGGGTGTAGTCCCCAAGGCTAAGGTCGACTGCTGGCAGTCGGCCTTAGGCTTTATGATGTCAATCTTTCTGTCAGTCGACTATGTTGACTGGATTTCACAAACCGGTGGGGGCACGCTGAGTGCACCCACTGGGTGTAGTCCCCGAGACTGTGGTCGACTGCTTGCAGTTGATTACAGTCTTAAAGAATACATCTCTCTTTCTTTCTTTTTTTTGAGGTCGACTGGTCGACTTTGTCTTCAACAGGATTAGTGGGGGCACGCTGAGTGCACCCACTGGGTGTAGTCCCCGAGACTACGGTCGAATGCTTGTATTCGGCTGTAGTCTTAGAAACGTGTGTTTTTTCCTTTTTCACTCGAAAGTGAATTATATTTGACATTTAGTCGATTGGTTCTTCGCAGAACTCTTGTGATCTTGTGGCTCGCTACTCTGAGCTAGAAAACAAGCACACTCAACTCGAGCTGAGCTTGAAGCTGGTTCAGGAGAAGCTGACGAAGGCAAAGGAGGAGACCGAAGGTATGTTTGGTGAGATCCTGACGACTGTTTTTCCCCTTGCTTGTTTCAAAATCTGATCTTGCTGTAACTTGCAGGTAAGGTAAGGGAGGCCCAACAGAAGAAAGATCTCGAACTAGCTGAGAAGATCAAGCTTGCTGACGAGAAGTTAGCTTCAGTCACCAAGCTTGAACAAGACAATACCAATCTGAAAGCTGCTCTTGGGATCGCCAACAAGGAGGTTAGTCGACTAAAAACTGATAAAGCTGCCCTGACCGACCAAGTCAGTAAGTTGACTGGGAAGAAAAATGATCTGGAGGCCTTCCTGAGTGGTCTTGCCAAGAAGCTGTTTCTTATGCTTGAAGGTAAACCTCTATGCTCGGCAAACATTTCCAATTGTGGTTTTTCCATTCGACCATCCCCTTGACTTAGTGATCATCCTTGCAGAATTTTGTCAAAACTTTGAAGAAGAAACTAGTCGGCTGGAGCCAAACCTCGACCCCGTCAATTCTCCGGTGAACGACGAAGTTGCCATGGATGTTTTCCGACTGGAGTCTCGTGTTGCAGCTGTCGTGGACTATCTCGTAAGGCTGAAGGCCGCCACATCTCGCATCGACTCGACGCTCTGGCCTGAGGAGACACTTCAGAATGACCTTGAGTCGCTGATGGCCCGCTTGAACACGATCCCTGGTCGAGTGCAGGAATGGAAGAAGTCCTCGGCTCGGTGTGGTGCAGATGTTGCTCTGTGTCTGGCCCGAGTCCACTGTAAAGATGCACGAGAAGAGAAGCTGGCAGCCCTTCGGGTGGCCAACACCAAGAAACATGACTTCAGGTCCTTTATGGAAACTTTCCTTGCAGCTGCCACTCGGATCGCCGACGGAATTGACCTTGATGAATTCGTTGCACCTTCCAGCCCTCCACAGGAGGGGTAAAAAACTTCTTCTGGCTCGACGCTTTAAATTTGCCTCGGTATGCCGAGTGGAATTGTAACCGATAAACCTTAACAGGCTTAATGCCTGAGCACTTTTGGTTCCTTTAGATATCGATTCAAACTTGAATTTGGTGCTTGAATACGATTGCCTTTGGCTCGAAATGTCTTTTGCAGGTTCAAAGAAAGGCGCCTTTACTGCAATCGACTTATTCTTTAGTCCACTTAGGCGAGCACTGGGCTGCGGCTAAGCCTCCGAGTGGAAGGTTTACTCTTCACTCGGTAGGATTTTTATAACTTAGGCGAGCACTGGGCTGCAGCTAAGCCCCCGAGTGAGAGGTTTACTCTTCACTCGGTGGGATTTTGATAACTTAGGCTAGCACTCGGTTGCAGCTAAGCCTCTGAGTGAGAGGTTTGCTCTTCACTCGGTAGGATTTTTATAACTTAGGCGAGTGCTTGGACTGCAGCTAAGCCTCCGAGTGAGAGGGTCGCTCTTCACTCGGTAGGATTTTTGTAACTTAGGCGAGTGCTTGGACTGCAGCTAAGCCTCCGAGTGAGAGGGTTGCTCTCCACTCGGTAGGATTTTTGTAACTTAGGCGAGTGCTTGGACTGCAGCTAAGCCCCCGAGTGAGAGGCTTGCTCTTCACTCGGTAGGATTTTTTACAACTTAGGCGAGTGCTTGGACTGCAGCTAAGCCT
>NC_041384.1:89051547-89114247 GCF_002162155.2 Triticum dicoccoides
TCTTCACTCGGTAGGATTTTGATAACTTAGGCTAGCACTGGGCTGCAGCTAAGCCTCCGAGTGAGAGGTTTGCTCTTCACTCGGTAGGATTTTTATAACTTAGGCGAGTGCTTGGACTGCAGCTAAGCCTCCGAGTGAGAGGGTTGCTCTCCACTCGGTAGGATTTTTGTAACTTAGGCGAGTGCTTGGACTGCAGCTAAGCCCCCGAGTGAGAGGCTTGCTCTCCACTCGGTAGGATTTTTGTAACTTAGGCGAGTGCTTGGACTGCAGCTAAGCCCCCGAGTGAGAGGCTTGCTCTTCACTCGGTAGGATTTTTTACAACTTAGGCGAGCACAGGGCTGCAGCTAAGCCCCCGAGTGAAAGTCTGGCTTACCACTCGGTAGGATTTTGATAACTTAGGCGAAACGGATTCGCAGCTAAGCCTCCGAGTGAGAGTCTGGCTCACCACTCGGTAGGATTTTTACAAACTTAGGCGAAACGGATTCACGGCTAAGTCACCCACTGAGGGGGAATTTTATTGGACAAAAATAAAAAGTGACAGAAATTATGGAGGAACTTATGACACTATTATTTTGAGGTCCATGAACTACAGAAGTACTTTATTGCAACTCATCCGAGTGATAAAACTTAAGTATAAAATGGGCGGAGTAGTTCCGCGTTCCAAGCCCGGGGCTCGTCGATATTATGCTCGACGTTGTAAAGACGGTACGCCCCGTTGTGAAGAACCTTGGTGATGATGAAGGGACCTTCCCAAGAAGGAGCAAGCTTGTGTGGTTTGTGCTGATCCACTCGGAGAACCAAATCTCCTTCCTGGAAGGCTCGACCTCTCACATTTCTGGCGTGGAAACGACGCAAATCTTGTTGGTAGATGGTCGAACGGATCAGAGCCATCTCCCTTTCTTCCTCTAAAAGGTCGACTGCGTCCTGCCGCGCTTGTTCAGCCTCTGCTTTGTTGTAGATTTCAACTCAAGGAGCATTGTGGAGAAGATCACTCGGCAAGACTGCTTCAGCTCCGTAGACCAAGAAGAATGGAGTTCTTCCGGTCGACCGATTAGGTGTGGTCCGCAGCCCCCAAAGCACTGAGGGAAGTTCGTCGACCCAAGCTCCAGCCGCGTGTTTGAGGTCACGCATCAGTCGGGGCTTCAATCCCTTAAGAATCAATCCATTAGCTCGCTCTGCTTGTCCATTCGACTGCGGATGGGCGACTGAAGCGTAGTCGACCCGTGTGCCTTGGGAGTTGCAGAAATCTCTGAATTCCTCCAAGTCAAAGTTCGACCCATTATCCGTAATGATGCTGTGCGGGACTCCATATCTGAATATTAGTTCCCTGATGAAGCTAACAGCAGTACCGGTGTCAAGGTTCTTGATTGGTTTAGCCTCGATCCACTTGGTGAACTTGTCGACTGCCACCAGTACATGTGTGAAGCCACTTCGTCCTGTTCTCAAAGGACCGACCATGTCCAGTCCCCATACTGCGAAAGGCCAGACGAGTGGGATGGTCTTCGGAGCCGACGCAGGCTTGTGCGACATATTCGAGTAGAACTGGCATCCCTGGCACTTATCCACTATCTCTTTTGCCATCTCATTCGCCTTTGGCTAGTAAAATCCGGCTCGGTATGCTTTGGCCACGATGGTTCGAGAGGACGCATGATGACCACAGGTCCCCGAGTGGATATCATTGAGGATGAGTTGACCTTCTTCTGGTGTTATGCACTTCTGACCAACTCCAGTCACGCTTTCTCTGTATAATTGTCCTTTGATTACGGTAAAGGCCTTAGATCGACGGACGATCTGTCGAGCCTCTTCCTCATCCTCCGGAAGCTCTTTTCTCAGGATATACGCGACATACGGAACTGTCCAGTCGGGGATGACCACCAAGACCTCCATGATCAAGTCGACCACCGCTGGGACCTCAATCTCAGTCGGATCTGTGGCACTCTTGGGCTGTGGAGTTTCTTCGGTGAAAGGATCTTCTTTGACTGACGGAGTGTGTATATGCTCCAAGAACACACCACTCGGAATGGCTTCTCTCTTGGAACCTATCTTTGCTAGATCATCAGCTGCTTGATTTTTCAGTCGGGGTATATGATGGAGCTCCAACCCCTCGAACTTCTTTTCCAGCTTCCTCACTGCACTGCAGTATCCAGTCATGGCTGGACTTCTTACGTCCCACTCTTTCATCACCTGGTTGACCACTAAATCCGAGTCGCCATAGACCATCAGGCGACGGACGCCGAGTGAAATGGCCATGCGCAACCCGTATAAAAGGGCCTCATATTCTGCCTCATTGTTGGAGGAATCAAAGTGAATCTGGAGCACATATCTGAGCTTATCTCCTCTGGGGGAAACCAGGACAACCCCAGCACCGGAACCATTCAACATCTTAGAGCCATCAAAGAACATGGTCCAATGCTCCGAGTGAACTTCAGTCGGCTGCTGTTGTTCAATCCATTCGGCGAGGAAATCTGCTATTGCCTGGGACTTAATGGCTTTCTTTGCCTCAAACTTGATATCAAGGGGAGAAGTTCAATCACCCATTTGGCCACTCGACCAGTTGCATCTCTGTTGTGCAAAATCTCTGATAGTGGAGCGTCGCTGACGACTGTGATGGAATGATCAGAAAAATAATGAGCAACCTTCTTTGTGGTCATGTATATTCCATACATAAGCTTCTGATAATGAGGATATCTCTGCTTGGATGGAGTCAAGACTTCAGACAAATAATACACTGGGCGCTGAACTTTGAGAGCTTTTCCTTCTTCTTCCCGCTCGACCGTAAGCACAGTACTGACAACTTGTCATGTGGCTGCGATATAGAGCAACAGAGGCTCTTTGCTGATTGGAGCAGCAAGCACCGGCTGGGTGGAGAGCAGAGCTTTTAGCTCGGCAAACGCTGCATCAGCTTCTGGAGTCCACTCGAACTTGTCTGTCTTCTTCATCAGTCGGTAAAGAGGCAATGCCTTTTCACCGAGTCGTGAGATGAATCGACTTAATGCGGCCAAGCATCCAGTAAGCTTCTGGACATCGTGCACTCGCACAGGGCGTTTCATTCGGAGAATAGTGCCAATCTTCTCTGGGTTAGCGTCGATTCCCCGTTCGGAAACGAGAAAACCGAGTAACTTGCCACCAGGAACTCCAAATGTGCACTTTGATGGATTGAGCTTGATATCATATCTTCTGAGGTTGGCAAATGTTTCGGTGAGATCAGCGAGCAGGTCGGAACCTTTTCGTGACTTGACAACGATATCATCCATATATGCTTCCACATTCCGACTGATTTGAGTGAGTAGACACTTCTGAATCATTCGCATAAATGTGGCTCCGGCATTCTTGAGGCCGAATGGCATGGTGATATAGCAGAAGCACCCGAATGGAGTGATGAAAGCTGTTTTTACCTCGTCGGGTCCGTACAGACGGATCTGGTGGTACCCGGAGTAGGCATCTAAAAAAGATAGCCTCTCGCATCCCGCTGTCGAGTCAACAATTTGATCTATGCGAGGGAGAGGAAAATGATCTTTCGGGCAGGCCCGGTTGATGTGCTTGAAATCAATGCACATTCGGAGCGACTTGTCCTTCTTAGGAACCATGACGACATTAGCGAGCCACTCGGAGTGGTATATCTCTCGGATAAATCCTGCCGCCAACAGTCGAGCCACTTTCTCTTCTGGACGGCGGACCGCCGAAGATGCTCTTTGACTGGTTTTGCAGATGAGTCGACTCTTAGGCGATGCTCAGCCAGTCCCCTGGGAACACCTGGCATGTCAGCGGGCTTCCATGCAAAAATGTCCCAGTTCTCACGGAGGAACTGGATGAGCGCTTCTTCCTATTTTGGGTCGAGTGTTGTGGAGATGCGGGTCGGAGCTGCATCAGGGTCGGTCGGGTGAATGTGAACAGGCTTCGTCTCACCGGACGACTGAAATGCAGACTCTGTGGCGGGTTTCTTGGATCGCAGCAAATCACTCGGATCTGCGTTTTTCTTGTATTCCTCGAACTCGACCGCTGTCACCTGGGAATCGGCAATCTTGGAGCCCTTCTGAAAGCACTCTTCTGCCTTTTTCCTATCACCGGTGACAGTGATCACTCCTTTGGGGCCGGGCATCTTCCATTTGAGGTACACGTAACATGGTCGAGCCATGAACCGTGCGTAAGCTGGTCTCCCCAAAATGGCATGATATGCACTCTGAAAATCCACGACCTCAAACGTCAACTTTTCTTTGCGAAAATGTTTCGAATCACCAAACACCACGTCCAGAGCTATTTGGCCGAGTGACTCGCTTTCTTCCCTGGTATAACTCCATGAAAGCTCATGTTACTAGTGCTCAGTCGGGACATCGGAATGCCCATTCCTTTCAGTGTGTCTGCATACAACAAATTCAGCCCGCTTCCACCGTCCATCAGCACTTTTGTCAGTCGAGTGCCTTCGACAACTGGATCGACCACCAAAGCTTGCCTCCCAGGGGTGGCAATATGAGTCGGGTGATCAGATTGGTCGAATGTGATGGGTATTTGAGACCATTTCAGATAATTTGCTTTTGCTGGGGCAACCATGTTCACCTCTCGGTTAATGACTTTCAGTCGACTCCTGCTTTCCACATCTGCAAAGATCATCAGAGTGGAGTTGATATGCGGATATCCTTCCTCACTGTCCTCCTTGTCTTCAGCCTTGTCCGACTCCTTCTCCTTGTCCTTAGACTGTTTTCCCTGAAACTGCTGGATCAGGAGTCGACATTGGCGAGTGGTGTGCTTCGGGTAGATGATATTCCCCTCCTCGTCTTTCTTCGTGTGGATGTGACATGGCATATCCATTACGTCGTTCCCTTCTTTATCCTTTACCTTCTTGGGGTTCCAGGATCCTTTTGGTTTCCCTTTAAACTTTCCCTGATTCACGGCCAGATCCTCTCCAGGAGCTGCCGGTTCAGCCTTCCGCTTCTGTTTCCGACTGGTGTTTCCTTTTTCCGACTGACTCGGCTTGTGCTTGCCGCTTCGGAGTGGGTCTTCTTCTTCGCCGTTGGAGTACTTGGTAGCAATCTCCATCATCCGACTCAAGGTCATGTCACCGGTTCGACCAAACTTCAAACTCAGTTCTCTGTTCTTGACGCCATCTTTGAAGGCGCAGACTGCCTGATGATCAGACACATTCTCCACAGTGTGGTGCAAAGTGATCCACCTATGAATATACTCTCTGAGAGTCTCATTAGCCTTCTGCATGCAGACTTGCAACTCTGTCAATCCAGCTGGTCGCTTGCAAGTTCCTTCAAACGTTCTGATGAACACTCGGGACAGATCTTCCCAAGTGTAAATGCTGCTAGGAGGTAATTGAGTCAACCATGCCCTAGCAGAACCTTCCAGCATGAGGGGAAAATGCTTCATGGCCACCTCGTCGTTCCCACCGCCAATCTGAACTGCCACTCGGTAGTCTTCAAGCCAAGTTTCAGGCTTAGACTCACCAGTGAACTTGCTGACTCCTGTTGCCAACCTGAAATTGGGAGGGATAACTGCGGCTCTGATAGCTCTGCTGAAACATTCAGGACCAGAAACATCCACTCGACTGCTTGTGGGTGCATCTCTGTCGAGTCCGCCTCGATGGGCTCTGTTCCGGTCGACCAAACCTTGCACGATAATGGATCGCGCGTCGAAGCCTGGTTCTCTGGGGTCGACTGGAACCCTTCGCCCTGTACTGTACTGACGCCTGTCATCTTGCTGCCGAGGAGCGTAAGACCCACCCCTCGGAGGGGAATTGGGCACTCGACGCCTATCATCTCGGTCGAGTCGGTCACCATATTGATCTTGCCGATTCTCGCGCCCTTCACGCCGCGGAGGCGATCTGGGGCTATGAGCCGACTGAACCGTATTCGCAGTGACGGACCGACTATGAATTCTGTTGCGAGACTGAGACACGGCTGAATTCTGATCTCCTGCTGCCCGGAGCAGATCCCTAATCTGCAGCAAACCTCTGCCAGCTTCCGACTGCGAAGGCTGGATGGACTCTGCTATACGGGTCGCAGCTGCTAAATTCTGGATTGGGGTTCGATATACCTGAGTCGGCGGGAAGAGTTGACGTCGACTGGTGTCGGGAACTCGTTGCCGCGTGCGCTCGTCGAGTGCTCGCTGAAGATTCTCCAGTCGAGTGCGTTCGGCCAAATTGGCCAGACGTGCCTCCTCCAAGGCACGAGCCTCGGGGGTTTCTCCTGCGATGGGAGTACGCAGGGCATCCACGTTCCTGCGGCGAAGTTCCTCTCTTTGCAGAGAGTCGAGTGGCTCGGGCTGGTACTCTTCGTGGCCTCGTGCGTGGTCGCCTCCGTCACCTGCTCCACCATCACGGGCGAAGCCAGGGGGACTGCGGGGCCCGTCGACCATCAAGATTTCCGCCGCTGGATCACTGCTACCGCACTCGAATGCAGTCTCTACGGAGCCAGTCGACAGATCGAACAAGCCGTAGAGAGATTCGTCGGGCTCGATTGCCGCAACTTGGGTGGTGGCCGATTGGCGAGCCACCGCGTGCCTCACCCATCGCTGAAGCCTCGACCGGCCCGAGCGCTTGCGCTGGCGGGAGACCGGGAGGGTGGACGATGGAGGAGCCGACCGATACTGGGTCGACGGCTGCCGCAGCAGAACGCCGCGGACACATGCGCGAAAATGCGTCGCACCGCGGACGGGGAGCGCATCAACGTCGAGTGGAGCCTCCTGGAGCCACGCGGAGTCGTCGGCGATGAAGGTGAGAGTGCCGAGACGGATCTCTTGACCCCCGACTAAAACTCCAGCAGACACCATGATGAAAGTACTCGGAAGAATCGCAACTTCTCCACAAAAATCGCTAAAACACCTGCCCCACGGTGGGCGCCAACTGTCGTGGTTCTAAGCCTGACAGTAGAGTGGGGTAGGTATGGAGAGGCAAGGTCCTAGCTATGGAGAGGTTGTAAACACAAGGGATGTACGAGTTCAGGCCCTTCTCGGAAGAAGTAATAGCCCTACGTCTCGGAGCCCGGAGGCGGTCGAGTGGATTATGAGTATATGAGTTACAAGGTGCCGAACCCCTCTACCTGTGGAGGGGGGTGGCTTATATAGAGTGCGCCAGGACCCCAGCCAGCCCACGTAGGAGAGGGTTTAAGGTGAGTTAAGTCTGGGGCGTTACTGGTAACGCCCCACATAAAGTGTCTTTACTATCATAAAGCCTACTTAATTACAGGCCGTTGCAGTGCAGAGTGCCTCTTGACCTCCTGGTGGTCGAGTGAGTCTTCGTGGTCGAGTCCTTCAAGTCAGTCGAGTGAGTCCTTCGTTGGTCGACTGGAAGGCGACCTCTTCTAAGGGTGTCCTTGGGTAAGGTACTTAGGTCAGGTCCATGACCCTACCCTAGGTACATGACCCCATCACCAGAGGGCAAGGGCTTTGTCGATAGCGCCATCGGGGGTATGATCGTCCTTCGGTTTGATGACATCTTCGCTATATTTAACCTTCATCCGCTGCACTACACCTTCGTTCGGCTATTTTCGCTGAGTATGGATATGCGGATCATTAGAGACAAGACCCCGGACATCGTGATAGTCGACCTCTTCTACATGCGTGCCAAGCTCTTGGGCGGCACTGGGGACTGGCAAGTCGCGAGTTCATACCTCGAAGGTGTCATTCTTGCAAACCCAGATAAGGATAACTTCCTCGTGCCTTACTTTACCGAGTAAGTCATCCCCTCACCGCCCTGTAACATATGATTTCTTAGATTTTGATCGTTCTTTTTTTTCTAACATTCCGTGTTTTGAGTAGTGACACACATTGCACACTCATCCTCTTAAGCCCGAAATATTCCATGGCCACGTATTTCGACTCGGACCGTCAGTCGAAGAAAGACTACACAAATATCAAGAAAGTTCTTGATGATGTTCTCCCTGGCTACGCCAGATCTGGAGGCACCTTCACAAGGTTAATTCGTAGGTACGGAAAGCATGTGTTGGCCCACAATACAACGTTCCCCTGCGTCAAGCAGCCGCCTGGCGGTTAGAAGGATGCCTACTACACCCTCCATCACATGAGAGCGATCGTACGGGACCATAATCACCTTCTGCTACCAAATAATCTCAAAGATTGGGCCGCAAGCTTGTCGGCAATCCAGGGCGCGAACATTAGACAAGAATTCTTTCGCATCCAGTCGGAGTTTGCGGAAATCATCCATCAAGATGTCCTTCGTACCTCGGGGCAGTTCTACCTCAGATATCAATCGTCCAATAGTGAGATAGAAACAACGCTACAAATGTAGGCTGACAACGTCCGCGATTTCATGACCATCACGATAGACGGCGGCTTCATCCACGCTCCGGTCCCTGAGTCGAGTCGGAAGTAGTGATGCTATGTGTAGTTCTGAAATATCGATTGGCTCATGTTGTAATTAAACTTTAATGAACCTGTATGTCTCTTTGGTTTGGACAGTCATTCAACTTATATGTAATCGATGCTATTTATTATTAGGACCATGAATCATGCTATTAATGTCTTGCTTTTATCTTCCGATACTTTTGTTGCATACTTATATATTACTTATATATTGTCTGTGAATTGTTACTAACGTTTTGTTTGGCTAGTGCATAGAGATGTCATCGTATGTCGTGTACAAGGGTAAGGTTCCTGGAGTCTACGACGACTGGGAGGAGTGTCGGAGACAGGTTCACCATTTCAGCAGTAACAGTTACAAAGGGTACACCACTAGGGCGGAGGCGGAAGCTAGATACGCGCGCTATCTGGCGGGAGAGAGGAAGGAGCATTGGAGGAACCGGATGAAGACTAGTTTCATCGTGATGATGCTCATCGTGATGACCGCGGCTCTCTTCTATGTGATGGTAGTTTAGATGGTCGATATCGACTTGTAATGTGAGGACAAACTCACTACTCGCGGTCTCGAGACTTGTAATGTTCTAACTTTGTTCGGTATTTTAAATTCGGAAACTAATATGATGAATTGTATTCGGAGACTAATCTTCTATTGTATTCGATAAATCTGCTATTTATATGTTGTGCTCTCTATATTCTGTGCAGTAATATGTTTTGTAACCTGTGCAAATATCATAAAAGAAAAAATCCCTAATATTCATACTAGTGGCGCACCACTCAGCACTTTAGTGGCGCACTGCAAAAAGCACACTAGTGGCGCATCATCAACTAGTGCGCCATTAGTAAGCCAGAGCACATGGGTAAATATGGCCCCCTGGGAGGCATACTAATGGCGCACCGTGGGATATACTAATGGCGCACTGCATGGTGTGCCATTAGTATACCAGATACTAATGGCGCACCTGTGGTGCGCCATTAGTAAAAAATTCTAATGGCGTGATGCTAGTGGCGCACCTGTAGTGCGCCATTAGTAGCCACAACAGGTGCGCCACTAGCAGGCCTTTTCCTAGTAGTGGTGTCTCTTTATTTACCAATCTGAAATGGTATAAATTGACAGTACACTCACCATTCATGATTATACGTTGTTTGGAACTACATCTATGCTTGTGCTCTTGATCTGTAATCCACTGGTCTGGTGAAGCTGGTCGCTCCTGCACAACGCCATTTCCTGCCATCTTAACTATGAACAATGCCTATTATGTTAATGCTATTTTAAACCGTGTCTCTTTATTTCTGACAAAGAAATGAGATGAATTGACAGCGTTGATGCTTATACATGCAAAACCTGTTATCTACCCACTTGTTTCTCTTTCAGGGTGACAACACTGCTGCTAGGAAGAACTGTCACAATGATAGTGAGATGAACCCATTGTTTGTCCCTCTAATACATATTCCAGAGGAGAAGGAAAAACATATTGAGGGTAGGGATACAACCACAAAGTCACATCTTGATGTAGTGTCAAACTTACTCAGTGACACAAGCTCGATGAAGTCGCCGCCTGAATCTGTTCGACTTCTTCAGTCTGAAATTCAAGCAGAAATACATGCTTCCACTCAAATACGACTGGAACTACAATCTCTATGCAAGATTAACTGTAAGTAGAGGACGTTTATTGATGCTATGCAGCTTAAGTTGGTGGATATGAGCGCCAAAGAAGCGCGGTCTCATCAGGTTGCGAAGTTGCTTGTGCTGCAGCTGCTGGGCCGGGCTAACCTTTCTTGAACTGTGTTGAAGTGATGTCGGTTCTGTCTATTATTTTGTCTGCCTATTAACTTCCACTGGGGGCGACCTGCCTAGTTTATGTAATATGCTGTCTAGTTGCCCTTTATTATCACTGGCGGCGAACTTTGATGCCGAGGGGATGTAATATGCTGTAATTTGTTTGTTGTATAGTCTAGGTTTATTCTTCGTCGGTATGCTGTAATTTAGGCCGGAAGGTTGAGTGGATCTCAGTGTTGTCGGTCTTCAGGGCGGCCCATTACTCATATGGGCCAAAACATGGGCCTATAATCATCTTGGGCCATTAGCAAGTCTAAACCTTATGGTTGTTTCCCTCCTTTAACAGGCCAAGTAAAGTTCTGGCCAGCTGGGCCAGAGAATACAATGGGCTTTTAACAGGCTACAACCTAGATTGGGCTAGCGTTGAGCCGAAAAATTCACGGGCCAATATAGGCCGAAACTGCCTAAGGCCCATGTTTGGACCAAATAGGACGAGCAGTTAACAAGCCAAAATATATCTCAGGCCCGTTTAGCCCAATAAAATTATGGGTTTTAAGCATGCCAGTATCCACGCGGGCCATAGGCCCAAAAGTGTCACGGTCCATGATCAGATGGGCTGTAAGAAGGCCGGATTCAATGCGGGCTGTAATTAGGCCCAACTGTTACACGTGCCATTAACAGGCCGATAGGCCAGTTGGGCTGAAATTTATCCACGAAGACTACGGGCCATTAAGAGGCCTAAAGTTACTTCAGACAAGAAATAGCCCAGTTTCTGTGTGGGCCATTAAATGGCCTAAAGTTAAACCAGGCCGACAACGTCCCAGATACTCCACGGGCCGCTAACAGGCCGAAACTATTATTGGGTCGAACTGGTAAACGGGCATTTAACAAGCTAAAATACAAACATGTGTTAGAATGGGCCCAAAGGTATAATGGCCTGTTAACGGGCCTGGTCCGATATGGGCCGTAATTTGGCCCAAAACTCGGCAGGCTGTGAACGGTCCTGATCTGATATGGTCCTCAATTTGACCCAAAACATGACAGGCTATTAAGGGGCCAGCCCACTAGTGTCTAAAAAAACATGGTGGGCCTTTAGCTGGGTCGGCCTTTTCACCGAATGGGCCTCTATTGGGCCGGCCACGTGTCGATGTATCATAGGCGCCTCCTGTCCAATGAGTGGATGACATCTGTCCCAACGAGGAGCTGACATGTGGTTCTGTCGGCCAATGAGAATTTTACACGTGGAAAATCCCCATTGGCCCGGTCTGTTAACGGGTTATCGGATCCAAAACCGGAACAGATAGCTTAACGGCGAGCCGTTATGGTCGATGCCACGTGTCGGTCACCCTTGATGAAAGCACTTCTATGACGCGCGATTTATCATCGTGGAAGTGGACACTTCCGCGATGATAATTTTGGTAATGTCATGGAACACTTCTACGACAGCACAGGTATGACTATCTTGATTTTGTCATAAAATCATCATGGATGTACATGCATGATAGAAAACGTGACCTACTGTGACAAACACGTATCATCACGGAAGTGTATTTTTTTGTAGTGTCAACGAGCAACAAAGAGTCACTCCAAAGTCACTAATAGTGGAGAACAAACGAAGAGATTATTGTAGGGTACGAAACCACCTCGAAGTTATTCTTTCTGATCAATCTATTGGGCTATTCCTATAGGTGTAACAAACAGCCCTAGAGCATGTACTAAAATAACACCTTAATACACACATCAACAAAAACCCTAATGTCACCTACATACTCCAATGTCACCACAAGTATCCGCGGGTTTGATTATATGATATGCATCACACAATCTCAGATTCATCTATTCAAACCAACACAAAGAACTTCAAAGAGTGCCCCAAAGTTTCTAGCGGAGAGTCAAGACAAAAACATTTGCCAACCC
Organism: Triticum dicoccoides; assembly: GCF_002162155.2. Classification (NCBI taxonomy): domain Eukaryota; kingdom Viridiplantae; phylum Streptophyta; class Magnoliopsida; order Poales; family Poaceae; genus Triticum; species Triticum dicoccoides. The sequence continues at coordinate 89,063,561 of NC_041384.1, forward strand.
CTATATATGCATAAGTTCACAAGGTCACAGAACCCGCAAGTTGATCACTAAAACATACATCAAGTGGATCACGTGAATATCCCATTGTCACCACATATAAGCACATGCAAGACATACATCAATTGTTCTCAAATCCTTAAAGACTCAATCCGATAAGATAACTTCAAAGGGATAAATCAATCCATTACAAGAATATAGAGGGGGAGAAACATCATAAGATCCAACTATAATAGCAAAGCTCGTGGTACATCAAGATCGTGCCAAATCAAGAACACGAGAGAGAGAGAGAGAGAGAGAGATCAAACACATATCTACTGGTACATACCCTCAGCCCCGAGGGTGAAATACTCCCTCCTCATCATGGAGACCATCGGGATGATCTAAATGGCCACCGTTGATAATTTCCCCCTCCAGCAGGGTGCCGAAATAGGGTCCCGGTTGGTTTTTGGTGGCTACAGAGGCTTGCGGCGGCAGAACTCCCGATCTAGGTTCTGTTCTGGAGGTTCGGGGATATATAAAAGGTGTTGGCATCGAGAACAAGTCAGGGGAGTGCACGAGGGGCCCACAAGGCTGGAGGGCGCGCCCTGGGGGTAGGGCGCGCCCTCCACCCTTGTGGAGGCCTCGTGGCTCTTCTGGCCCAAGTCTTTTGCTTCGGGGGCTTCTTCTGGTCCAAAAACAATCATCGTGAAGTTTCAGGTCATTTGGACTCCGTTTGATATTCCTTTTCTGTAAAACTCAAAAAGAAGGAAAAAAATAGAAACTGACACTGGGCTCTAGGTTAATAGGTTAGTCCCAAAAATCATATAAAATAGCATATAAATGCATATAAAACATCCAAGATTGATAATATAATAGCATGGAACAATAAAAAATTATTGATACGTTGGAGACATATCAAATATGTAGGAACCAATATGAGCATCCAGGTTCCACTATTGGTTATTGACCGGAGAGGTGTCTCGGTCATGTCTACATAGTTCTCGAACCCGTAGGGTCCACACGCTTAACGTTCGATGATGATTTATATTATATGAGTTATGTAATTTGGTGACCGAATGTTGTTCGGAGTCCCGGATGAGATCACGGACATGACAAGGAGTCTAGAAATGGTCGAGAGGTAAAGATTGATATATTGGATGATAGTATTCAGACACCAGAAGTGTTTCAGAATGTATCGGGTACATATCGGAGTACCGTGGGGGTTACCGGAACCCCCCGGGGGAAGATATGGGCCATAGGAGGGAGGCACACCAGCCCACAAAGGGGTGGTGCGCCCCCCACAGGGAAGGAGGCCGAATTGGACTAGGAGAGGGAGTGGCGCCCCCCTTTCCTTCTCCCCCTCTCTCTTTCCCCCTTTCCCCCTCCGGTAAAAGGAAAGGGGGGCGAATCCAACTAGGAGCCCAAGTAGGATTCCCCCTACTTGGCGCGCCTAGGACAGGCCTCCTCCCCCTCCCTCATTTATATACCTGGGGGTGCCTACAACACACATCAATTTTTCCAAGCTGTGTGTGGCGCCCCCCTCCACAGTTTACGCCTCCGGTCATATTCATGTAGTGCTTAGGCAAAGCCCTACGCGGATCACTTCACCATCACCGTCACCATGCCGTCATGCTGACAGAACTCACCCTCAACACTTTGCTGGATCAAAAGTTTGAGGGACGTCATCGAGTTGAACGTGTGCAGAACTTGAAGGTGTCATATGTTCGGTGCTTGATCGGTCAGAACAGGAAGAAGTTCGACTACATCAATCGTGTTAACAAATGCTACCGCTTTCGGTCTATGAGGGTACGTGGACACACTCTCCCCCTCTCGTTGTTATGCATCTCCTAGATAGATATTGCATGAGCATAGGAAATTTTTTGAAATTGCATGCTATGTTCCAATCATCAGTATCAACAAGAGTGTTGTGGGTTTAACTATGGCAATCAAGCTTTGACATCAGTGGCTATCTTGTACACCGACTACCAGTAACTTCTTTGAGGTAAGAGAGCACACACAAGTCCACTAGTCACCACATCAATACACCACTATGGATCCACTCCCGTCTCCCTACGAGAAGGCCATCCATAGCACTCACACTTATCTTGCGCATTTTAGAGTATCCATTTGAAGTTATCTATGAACCATACAACTCTTCCAAGTAGTCAATATACGCAGACGCGACTATTCGAATAGATCATTTTACCCTGCAGGGGTGTACTTCTTCACACACGCTCTCACCACTTACCACCATATACACGTCATGTATCTCAGCAACCTTCAAGCGGAAGCATGGTGAGGGTGTCGGCCACAATCTGACTAACCACGCAAGACTCTAGTCCAGGTTTATCGCCTATCTATGTGTTGGGAAACGTTGCATGGAAAACAAAAAAATTCTACGCACATGCAATGATCTATCCATGGAGATGCATAGCAACAAGTGGGAGAGTGTGTCTACGTACCCTCGTAGACCGTGAGTGGAAGCTTTTATTCAACGCGGTTGATGTAGTCGTACACCTTTGCGGTCTGCCCGATCAAGTATCGAACGCACGGCACCTCCATGTTCTACACACGTTCAGCTCGCTGTCGTCCTCACCATCTTGATCCAGCAAGTGGGGCAAGGTAGTAGAGTTCCGTCAGCATAACGGTGTGGTGACGGTGGTGTTGAAGCAATCTCGCAGGGCTTCTCCTAAGCACTTCGATGATCTAGAGCGGAGGGGTGCCGACACACGGCGTGGAATAAGATGTCTCTTGTGTGGAACCCCTCCCCACATATATATAGGTGTGGGAGGATAGGAGGCAGCCCCTAGGGCACCCCAATAGGTGTGGAAGCAGCCCTAGGGCTCCTCCCTTTGGTGCCCCCTGCCAAATAATGGCACAAGGGGGAAGGAAAGGGGGGAGGCGCCCCCTTCTTTCCTTCCTCCCTTATCCAGGATATGGTAAGAGGGGTGGTGCCCCCTTTTACCATGTGGGCTGGTGTTTTCCCCTCTACATGGCCCAACAAGGCCCAATACACTCTCGGTCCCTCCGGAACCCCTTATGTTATTCCAATAACTTTCCAGTGCATTCTGAAACCATTCCGGAGACCAAATAGCATCGTCCTATATATCAATCTTTACCTCCAGACCATTCCGGAGCTCCTTGTCATGTCCGTGATCACATCTGGGACTCCAAACAACATTCAGTCACCAAACCACATAACTCATATAATACCAAATCGACATCGAACGTTAAGCGTGCGGACCCTACGGGTTCGAGAACTATGTACACTACTGCAGGATGCTGCTAACACGACACTACGATCAGACACCCTTTGACAAAAATGTGTGCGATGCATTAATCACAAACGGGGATGTAAAAAACCATCAAAAAAGGTGCAAAACATTTGCGATGATGGAGCCATCAAACACGGTTCAAATTTTAGTTGCGTGTGTGATTCAGGGCACATGGTTAACCCGTTTGAACTATTTGCGATGAGGAAGAACAATAGAAACGGGCAGCCATATCAATGTGTGTGCGATATACGACATATAGTTCGCTTCAATGAACCATTTGCTATTAGGGAGTGCAATATAAATGGTTAGCCAGATCAAGGTGTGTGTGATATAGGGCATACGGTTCACTCGGATGAACTGTTTTGATTAGCGAACACAACAGAAACGGTTCAACTTGACAAGATGTGTGTGATACGTGGCAAACAGCCGACTCGGATGAACTGTTTGAGATGAGAAATTACAACACAGACGGTTATACAGTTAGTTCGTGTGCGATTCTGTTTGTACAAAAAACTTTGAAAATGCAAACTTGTTGCTTGCGGTGGCTAGGAGTATCGCACATGATGCATCTGCGAGTACTCGTGTGTGATGATTAGTAAGTTACACATACATTTCCTTATGTTAACACTTGTGTGATAAATAACATGTGGCACCAGATACGGTATCCGGGTTGTGTGTGTGCTCCACTTAGTCTTCCAGCATCCAGCGAATGCTTCCCGCGCTCCAGCGAATGCTTCCCACGCTCCACATGGGTGAATTGTAAAATCCACACCTATTCCCTCACCGGTTTCCTGCCACCAGCTAACGGCTTGCTACATATAACCTAGGCGGCAACGCACCGCCACGACACTCTATGAAGATCTAGTCCTCACCCATCTACCAATAGTTATTCCAAGCATGCCAGGCAATGACCAAAGCTTCGACGTCGACGCCTACCTGCGTTACATCTTCGGCGAGGAGAACGAGCCGGGGTGGTCGGGGAGCAAGAGCTTCATCGGCCGGTGCAGGCACCATGGGAGCACAATCGACATATTGCAGAGGAGGTGTGATGAGCAGTTTACCATCCACCATGCAAAAGATCCAGAGCTACTCGGTGGCATGATCGACGACCCACCCGAAGAGCCACCGTCACCAGTGCTCATCAAGAGCTTGATGCCCCGCAAGGAATGGGTAGAGGACCTCTACGATTTAGTCAAGACAAAGGCAGCCTGCGACTTCATCATTGCCCACGACGGCCGTGTCAACCTCAATCCTGATGATGTGGTGGCCAGGCTCGAGCGCATCCTTGGCGGAGTTGACGTCCCCGACGAAGTAGAACATCGCCAATGTGATATCTTGAGGATGCAGGTGATCGACAAAATTTGCTACCAGGCCAGAGACATGGAAATGGAGCGGTTTCACGGAGTTGTCATGCGTGCGATTGCACGCTGTCAAGCTCTTCTGGAAGAGGCCCAGCAGCCCCAAGAGCCTCCCAGCGCCAGCAGCTCTGTAGGCGGAGGCGGGTCGGGACACTTGGAGTGAACGGCTGCAAGGGTGGTATGCTGATCACGGAGTCTGAGAAGACCATCGTCCGAAGGCCGGCGGCTCAGCCTTTTAGCTTATATTTTATTATAATTGTATGAATATGTAGGTCGTGAGTGTTTTGGGCCTTGCCGCATGTGGCATTTTAAATTATCCTGAATATGTAAGACAATTATTAAGAACTATTAACCGTTGCCATTGTAACTTTGCCTCAACGGCGAGCAGAGCAAGCGCAGGGACGCCAGAGCGGAGCACGCCGCGGCCGCCTCAATGGCGAGCGACCACGTGGTCAACCTTCTACCATCAATAAATTTTGACCTTGTTTCTTGTCACATTGCTGATTACAACGCAATAAGTAATTACAAATTTGTACACACCTATCAAACTAATATGTGTTCACACTTAGCACCGGGCTATAAAAACTACCCACTCGAAAATTACTTCATAGTTCCTCTCCTGATCACCCACAAAACTGGTTTTTTCTGTCAAGTCGTTCCGCCATGACCGATAGGAGGAGTTTAGGGTGGACATATCACCAGGAAGCAAAGACCAAGGCCGCAGAAGCACTAGAGAGGTCCCGTGGTGAAGCCGCAACCGCAGCAGAGATGCCCCGGCGCGCCGCGGAGCCCGCGAATGAGCTCTCACGGGCACGCGAGGGCTCTCACAAGCGCATTCGCGGCATCGGCCATCGCGACAAGCCGGTGTACCTGAAGTCCTTCGCCGGCAACTACAACATTCTAACTAGCTTCACTACGCAGAAGGAGCTGGTCGACAGCGTGATGAAGCAGCTCAAGATCAGCGATGCCTCGGTTGACAAGGCGACCAGCCTTGGCAAGCAACTCATGGGTGACAATGCGAAGCTCCTCAAGTTGGTTGCCGAGAAGGAGGAGGAGGCCACCGGCTGGAAGATGTTGCATGAGCAGAGCAGTGCCTCAGAGATGACGCTGAAAGCGGTCGTCGAGGAACTGATGGGTGGCTTGAGGAAGCTCCAGATCGAGCACGAGCAGGAGGGGGAGGAATCTGTGGCTGCTTTCAACCAAAGTCATGAGGAATTGAAGGAGCTGGAGGATTTCGCCGCCCCGCGATCCATCAACAAGTAGAGACAGTAGCGACCCAGATCATTATCTGCAATTCCCTTCTTCTCTTGCCCCTGTGTCTTCCGGGCTTTGCTGCATGTGACATTTTAAATTATTCGAAATATGTAAGGCAATTATTATCTACGCCATTGTAAATTTGTCGTCGTATTATCCGTTGCCATTTTATTTGTGGTCGTATTATCCGTTGCCCTATGTGGCAATTTAAATTAGGGCGGAATACGAGTTGAAAAAACGAACAAAGCAAATGCTGCCATGGGATCACAAGCAAACACCCTCTGTCCAGGTGCTTTAATGAACCCATTAATGGAGAAGTTGTGAGCGAGGCGGGCGGCGGCTGGTGCATGGATGTCAAAGAGCTCGCTTCCTGGTGAGCATGGGCAGCCTGGCTGCTCGCACGTGTCCCGTCGAGCCTGCGACGTGGACAGGATGCACGCGTCCCGTCGAGCCTACGCGGCGGACTGCTCGCACGCGTCCTGTCGAGCCTACACGGCGGACTTCTCGCGCTCGTCCCATCTAATCAAACAGTTGCACGCATGCCACCGAGTATGGTTAAATTTCGACGCGGTTAATATAATACAATTGTTTGCTATATTAACGTGTCAGCTTTTTGTTTCAAAAAGGACTTCGTTGGCTACTAATGTGTGCGCCTCTTCTCAAACTGGACGATTTTTTTACCACGGCATATATGTGCCATGTCATGAAACCATGCCAAGTTTCATGTTTTTTGGGTGACTTTTTGATTTACTGGGATTTCAAAACTAAGATTCCCAATGTTTCAGGACGGCCACAAGTTTGTAATTCATTCCCATTCCTTAAATGAGACCTAAACATGCACCCAATTACACATGTACGATTTCCCACCCATTTTGCTTCACTGGAGCATGTGCTTGTAGTTCAAATTTGAATTATGGACTACATTAAATGCGTAGAAAACTTAGTAATTAGTAATATATATACAATCGCTAAACGAACCCTGGACAGTTTCAAATTTCAGTCCGACACTCATGTTATTCTATGTTGCTTGTAGAAAACAAAGTTCAAGGCGAGAAGAGGTAGCGATTATCGTTTCACCCACAAGAGGGGCATGTTTCCCTACCGGAACCACGAGGGTTGTGACAGGCTCCGGTTTGTAAAAGGCTTGTAATATAGCTTCGCCCAAATTGGACAATTATATGTACCATGTAGTGACACCATGCCAAGTTTCATTATTTCCTGGTGAGTTTTGGATTTACAGAGATTTAAAAACTGAGATTCGCAATGTTTGTGGCCAAGCCAGGACAGCGAGACTGTTGAATTCTTTCCCATTCGTTCCATGGGACCTAACCATGCACCCCAAGGAAACACAAGGCTTATTTGAGAGAAGCTCCGATTTTTGTAAGAGGTTTGTAATAAAGCTTGTCCTAAATTGGACACTATTTTTACCACGACATATATGTGCCATGACATGACACCATGCCACCTTTGATGACTTTCTGGTGAGATTAGGATTTACGGGGATTTAAAAACCAAGATTCCAAATGTTTGAGGACGAGCCAGGATGCGGGTACGGTTGTAATTCGTTCCCATTCCTGGCATGGAACCTAAACATGCACCCAAGGACACATGTACAAATTTTCTAGCCATTTTGGTGAATTGGAGCATGAATTTGAAGTTTAGATTTGAATTATGGACATTAAATGCCTCGGAAACTCAATTACTGTATAAAAAGGCCAAACGAACCCTGGATAAGTTTAAATTTCAGCACGGATATCCCGTCGTTCCATGTTGCCCGTAGAAGAAAATACAAGGCGAAAAGAGGCAGTGATTACGTTTCGCCCACAAGGGGGACATGTTTCCCTATCGGAACCATGAGGCTTCTTTGATAGAAGCTCTGGTTTGTAAGAGGCTTGTAATAAAACTTGCGCCATAATGGACGAAAAAATTCCTCGACGTATAAGTGCCATGTCATGACACCATGCCAGGTTTCATGAATTTTGGCTTAGTTTTGGATTTATGGGGATTTAAAAACCGAGATTCTTCTCACGAAATATTTTCAAATAGCACATGGTTCACTCACGAAAGCTGATAGTCAATGAAAATTTTGTGGAAGCCATATTTTAAAGTTTCATAAAAAACTAAAAAAAAATGTGGTATGTTAAGAAGGTGATGTTTTATTGCGACACAAAATTTCAAGTTAAAAAACATTACGAGATGTGAGCTATGAAAAAGACAAATTCAGCCCTGAATAGTGACATTACTATTTGGCACTATTCAATGCTGATTTTGTCTTTTTCATAGCTCACATCTCGTAATGTGTTTCAACTTGAAATTTTGTGTGGCAATAAAACATCATCCTCTTAACATCCTGCATTTTTCAATTTTTTTTGAAACTTCAAAACATCTTTTTCTCATGGTTTTCACCGGTTTCCACCGAATGTTGGTTTCCGTATGATATCCCCCCGGCCCCCCTGCTGCGCACGCGATCTGAGTCGTGCGTTCTGATTGGCCAGAACCCAAACCCCACGGATCGTACATGTGCATCATTGGATGCTCCCAGATCGAACGGCAACCGTGAGCCCTTTCGACAACACATGCAGTACATGGGTAAGCACTGTGCTCATGCGTCGTGTAGCTCACGCTTCCCTCTCTACTAGGTTTTCATTCAAAACGGGCTACCGTTTCTCGCCACTCCTCTCATCAGTTTCCCGCCTCTTCTCCCATCGTTTTCCTGCTACTAGTGTCAGTGCTCATTGAAGGCTAGCGGCGACACACCGGCCATGTAAAATATCCCACACAGTTTCTAAAAGCACAATAGTGTGTGATAGGAGGGAGTAGGTCCCATAGGGTGACCAGCGTGAAACGCCTTAAAGGCAAGGAGGCAATTCTTATCAGCAAGGGCCAGCTTCCCATCTGCAAGCCTAGTCGAATAGAACGCAGAAGTTAAGCGTGCTCGGGCTCTATAGTGACCTATCATGGCAGTTATATAAACCTTGGGATCCTTGTTTTGCTAATTTCTAGACTATGTTTTTATGGGTTATTTTTTGCTCTAAAAAAATTAAAAAATGATTGACTGGACATGTCATGGTGATTATATAAATCTACTATGTTTTTGTGGGTTATTTATTTTCTCTAAAAAAATAAAGAATGATTGACTTGACCTATCATAGCAATTATATAAACCTTTTTCAGGTTGCATGCATGGTATAGGGGGCAGGGTGTTCTTCTCGAGCATGTCTCCCTTGTGCGGCTTATAGACGCGGCATATATCTGTGTGCTCCCCGAGGCATAGATACTATCCTTTACCGACAATTAGGGGCCCACACAATCTATCCCTTTGACACAACAACGAGAAGGGTTTAACCATGATGGTTTCCTATTGATACTAGTAAGGTACACGTGCATTGCACGCATGAGATTTGGTAACCAAATTATGAATAAATACATGCATGATGTAGATGTTCGTTTAATTATTATAGTTCATATCATCCAAAATCAATTAGTTTTATAAAAAAACTATTTTAAGATTCATGGAATTGTGCATTGTAAAGGTAAAAACAAAAAGTGACAATTCATTTAGAAAAAAGTTTGGGCAATTAAGATATGGAAGATTCTAGACAACAAAGGAGAAGTGCTTATGTTTTGAGGTTTGTCCATTATGCTTAAGTTCAACCATGGAGTCTTCTAGATTGTACATGTGGCAGAATCTGGTGGAATGTAGATGATATCCAACGGCTAGTAATGCTCAGATTTGCCATCTCTGTACAGCCGGATTGGCTTCATCCAACGACCAACTTTCAAAGTTATTCGCACACTATATAGGTGTGTAGATGTATAGATATATAGATATATATATAGATGTGTCCCATGCTAGATAAAATAAAGTTTGAGCGCATGCGCGGGACGACCCCCCTCCCCCCGCACCGCCGCCTCAAAGTTGGGAAACTAACATCGTACGTATTGAACCAGGCTTGGAGTCGGGTACGGTGTTTGGTTTGTAATGTAGTTGGTGGCCCATCGAAGTTGTGCATTTGAGATTTAAACACATCATACACCACCGTACCCATACATATTTTCGGGCCGCATGCAATGTATACGAGGTCTTTTGATCGACCATGTCTCCCTTGTGCGGTTTTTTGTGATGACACAGATATCTGTTGGCTCCCCGAGTGTATATATATCATCCCTTCGACCGATAATGAGGGGTATGTGTTGGCCATGAATGGATTCCTCCTAGTTCGTGTTAGGGCTGGTCACCTTCACATGTCGCTCAACCAAAGCTCAAGCTCATGCGTTGTCAGGATTCCCTCCCACATGCTCGAATTGCTGGGTTCGACCTACATCAAACCCTGTGTATCTTGTCCTTAACTACCTTGCCTTCATGGTTGTTGTCTGTATCGAGAGGTAGGCACCACATCTAAATTGTACATTATTCTATATTGAAAACACACATCACCCCTTCCCAACGTACATCATTTTGGGCCGCATGCAAGACGTGCTAATTTTGTGGTCCCTCTCGTGCGATTTTTATGATGGTTCAATCTATTAGCCCAAGCGGTTTATCGACAACAACAATTGTCATTTGACCAAATGATAGATTCATTGGTCCATCTTATGGTAGGTCATGGCGACATGCATGTATGACCAAAGTATCGATCATTACGTGCATCCGCCCCGCTGACACGAAGTGGGAGGTGGTGGGCCAAGAATCCTAGCTAGGTATGACATTATGTCATTATATACGGGTTTGCGAGGCAGGTGCCACCAAAGTTATGCATTGTGTATTTAAAGTTTTAAACATCCCCAATATTCCTACATATATTTGGCCACTTTCAGGTGGTTCTTGACTTCTAGTCCCTCTCATCGATCTTCAGCGATGCGCCCAACCGTGGGCCCACGCGGTCAAAGTTGTGCATTGGAATTTTGAACATCACAGACCACCCTTTTCACTCATATATATTTGGGCCACATGCTGGTGTGGCTGTCTTTTGACCCTCTCTAATGTTATTTTTTGCTGCAAATACTCTGATGACGCTAAATGGACACGGGTATAATATATTAACTGTGTGCGATACAAGTGTGCTGTGAATCACCACGCCTGCGCAAGTGCGAGCAAATTAAGGTGGAGGTACTGGCTCAACCATGTGCGATGCAAGTGTGCTAAAATCACCACGACTGCGCAAGCGCGAGCAAATTAAGGTGGAGGTACTGGCTCAACCGTGTGTGATGCAAGTGCGCTGAAATCACCACGACCGCGCAAAGCGCGAGCAAAGGGGTGGAGGTACTGGCTCAACCGTGTGCGATGCAAGTGCGCTGAAATCACCACGACCGCGCAAGCGCGAGCTAAGGGTGGAGGTACTGGCTTAATTAACCGTGTGCGATGCAAGTGCGCTATAAAACCACCACATGTGCAAGCTAAAGGCGGGTAAGTTTATTTGAAATTAGGACGAACCATGTGCGATAGACCAGCTAGCTAGAAATATAAAAAACAAACAACCCGCCTTGAGCGTTGCAAAAATCGGCGGTTTCGCGCCACCTTTCCTTATTATCATACACGCATATTGTTATTGGATCTTGCATGATCTTGGGTACTCCCTCCCCGCATCAATTCCTTTACCCAAATTTTAGTAGTCGATGTACTTCAACCATCGCTCACACTCCTCCAGCACCGACCTTATAGTAAAATTGCAGTAGCCGAGGCATTTGAACCGTCGCCCTCCCTCGTCCACCACCATCTCCACCCGCCATTACTAAAATTTTCAATAGTCGCGGCGTATCCTCAAACACCAACCCCCCTCCCCAGTGCCCCGCCTGCCCCCCTCCCCCTCTCAAACCCTAGCTCGTGGCCGCCGTTGGCACCACCGCCAACCCCTGCCGGTCTGCCCATTCCTCCTAGCTTAGATAATAAAGTTCAGGTTACCCAGCGATTCCCATACCATCGCCCCACTCCCTTGAGTTTTTAGATGAGGCCTGCGGTGTCCCTCCCCATCAAATCCACATCCCCTGCTCCAAATTGTCGCAGCCTAAGATCAACCATGTATCCCGGGGAGCCCGACGAGCGTTCGTCCAAGAAGAGGTTTATCATGGCCTCTCCGGCAGACATTGGCGAGGTGGTCGCCGTTCACTCCAACCTGTCGATCCTGGAGCAACACGTCACGCGGAAGCCGGCAAAGACGTTGACTACGTTGCCATGCCGAAGGCTTCATGTCAGCGGGCTAGCGTATTATTGTATCTCGGGAAAGCTGGCTACGATATCAAGCTCGTCCACAACGACGGCTTCATGCAGGTCATATCACAGGTTAAGTGGTCCATCCCCAACCCCTCTGGTTCAACCGCCATCGATCTCTTCGACGGCCCTGCCGCTGATCTCCTCCGCCAAGTGGTCAAGGATTTGCGAGCTTTATACGCCATCGAGCCCATTTTGTCATTTCTGAAGGACACGTTCTACGTCGGCGGCTTGGGATCCTCAATTGCCAAGTCAGATCTCATCGACCATGACCACGAGGAGGGCACCCATGAAGGTTCTTCCAAGGTGAAACAGCCCATCTGTGACATCAGAGAGCGCACCATGGGTCTGTGTTCTTCCAACTGGAAGGATCCCGTCCATCAAATGTGAGGCAACATTCTATCGGCAAATCTTACCTTTTCTAGCTTGCCAACGCATACCCTTTTTTGTAGTAGCATTTGCCGTGCGGTGCTTTAACTGTGTCGTGTTTAATTATTTCAGTTATGCAAAAATGTATTGTTCAATAGGGCTATGTGATGTTTAAGTATGAATTGTCCACTTCAGTTTCACGAATGGCTATATTTGGTTGTTTATAGTGATTAGATGCCTTGTTTATTTGTATTTGGTTGTTAGGTTGGTTGGAGTGAGCATTTTTCCAGTTATCGAGTAGATGCCTTGTTTATCTGTATTTGGTTCTTAGTTTGGTTGTAGTGAGCATTTATCCAGTTATCAAGCAAATGCCTTGTTTATCTGTATTTGGTTATTAGGTTGCTTTTTTTAGCATTTGTCCAGTTATCGAGCAGATGCCTTGTTTATCTTTATTTGGTTGTTAGGTTGCTTTTTTTAGCATTTGTCCAGTTGTCAAGCAGATGCCTTGTTTATCTTTATCTGCTTGTTAGGTTGGTTGCAGTTGATACGTCTCCAACGTATCTATAATTTTTTATTGTTCCATGCTATTATATTATCTATTTTGGATGTTTAATGGGCTTTCATATACCTTTTTATATTATTTTTGGGACTAACCTACTAACCAAAGGCCCAGTGCAAATTATTGTTTTTTTGCCTATTTCAGTGTTTCACAGAAAAGGAATATCAAACGGAATCCAAACGGAATGAAACCTTCAGGAGAGTTATTTTTGGAATAAACGTGATCTAGGATACTTGGAGTGGACGTCAAGAAAGAAGCAAGGAGGCCACGAGGCAGGGAGGCGCGCCCAGGGGTAGGCGCGCCCCCCACCCTCGTGGGCCCCTCGCAGCTCCACCGACGTACTTCTTCCTCCTATATATACCCATACACCCCGAAAACATCCAGGAGCACCACGAAACCCTATTTCCACCGCCGCAACCTTCTGTACCCATGAGATCCCATATTGGGGCCTTTTCTTGTGCTCTGTCGGAGGGGGAATCGATCACGGAGGGCTTTTACATCAACACCATAGCCTCTCCGATGATGTGTGAGTAGTTTACCACAGACCTTCGGGTCCATAGTTATTAGTTAGATGGCTTCTTCTCTCTCTTTGGATCTCAATACATAGTTCTCCATGGTTCTCTTGGAGATCTATTCGATGTAATTCTTTTTGCGGTGTGTTTGCCGAGATCTGATGAATTGTGGGTTTATGATCAAGATTATCTATGAACAATATTTGATTCTTCTCTGAAATCTTTTATGCATAATTTAAATATCTTTGCAAGTCTCTTCGAATTATCAGTTTGGTTTGGCCTACTAGATTGATCTTTCTTGCAATAGGAGAAGTGCTTAGCTTTGGGTTCAATCTTGCGGTATCCTTTCCCAGTGACAGTAGGGGCAGCAAGGCACATACTGTATTGGTTCCATCGAGTATAAAAGATGGGGTTTATATCATATTGCTTGAGTTTATCCCTCTACATCATGTCATCTTGCCTAATGTGTTACTCCGTTCTTATGAACTTAATACTCTAGATGCATGCTGGATAGCGGTCGATGTATGGAGTAATAGTAGTAAATGCAGAATTGTTTCGGTCTACTTGTCACAGACGTGATGCCTATATACACGATCATGCCTAGATATTCTCATAACTATGCGCTTTTCTATCAATTGCTCGACAGTAATTTGTTCAGCCACCATAGAATTTGCTATCTTGAGAGAAGCCACTAGTGAAACCTATGGCCCCCAGGTCTATTCTCCATTATATTATTCTCCCGTCAACAAGCTATTTCTGTCGCCGTTTATTTTGCAATCTTTATTTTCCAATCTATACAACAAAAATACCAAAAAATATTTATCTTATTATCTTTATCAGATCTCACTTTCATAAGTGACCGTGAAGGGATTGACAACCCCTTTATCGCATTGGTTGCGAGGTTCTTATTTGTTTGTGCAGGTAGGAGGGACTTGCGTGTAGTCTCCTACTGGATTGATACCTTGGTTCACAAAAACTAGGGGAAATACTTACGCTACTGTGCTACATCACCCTTTCCTCTTCAAGGGAAAACCAACGCAAGCTCAGGAGGTAGAAAGAAGGATTTCTGGCGCCATTGTCTGGGAGATCTACGCACAAGTCAAGACATACCAAGTACCCATCACAAACTCTTATCCCTCACATTACATTATTTGCCATTTTCCTCTCGTTTTCCTCTCCCCCACTTCACCCTTGCCGTTTTATTCGTCCTCTTTTCCGTTCGCCTTCTTTTCCGCCCGTCTCTTTTTGCTTGCTTCTTGCTTGCTTGTGTGTTGGATTGATTGTTTATCACGATGACTCAAGATAATACTAAATTGTGTGACTTCTCCAATACCAACAATAATGATTTTATTAGCACTCCGATTGCTCCTCTTACCGATGCTGAATCTTGTGAAATTAATAATGCTTTGCTGAAATCTTGTCATGAAAGATCCGTTTTCTGGCCTTCCTAGTGAAGATGCCACTAGCCATCTAAACAGCTTTGTTGATTTATGTGATATGCAAAATAAGAAAGATGTGGATAATGATATTGTTAAGTTGAAGCTATTTCCGTTTTCTCTTAGAGATCATGCTAAAACTTGGTTTTCTTCTTTGCCTAAAAATAGTATTGATTCATGGAATAAGTGCAAAGATGCTTTTATCTCTAATTATTTTCCTCCCACTAAGATCATCTCTCTTAGAAACGATATCATGAATTTTAAGCAACTTGATCATGAGCATGTTGCACAAGCTTGGGAGAGGATGAAACTAATGATACATAATTGCCCTACTCATGGATTAAACTTATGGATGATCATACAAAAAATTTATGCTGGATTGAATTTTGCTTCTAGAAATCTTTTAGATTCGGCCGCGGGAGGCACTTTTATGGAAATCACTTCAGGAGAAGCTACTAAACTCCTAGATAATATTATGGTTAATTATTCTCAATGGCACACTGAAGGATCTACTAGTAAAAAGGTTCATGCTATAGAAGAAATTAATGTTTTGAGTGGAAAGATGGATGAACTTATGAAATTGTTTGCTAATAAGAGTGTTTCTTCTGATCCTAATGATATGCCTTTGTCTACTTTGATTGATAATAATAATGAATCTATGGATGTGAATTTTGTTGGTAGGAACAATTTTGGTAACAACGCGTATAGAAGAAAATTTAATCCTAGGCCGTTTCCTAGTAATTCCTCTAATAATTATGGTAATTCCTACAACAACTCTTATGGAAATTTTAATAAGATGCCCTCTGAATTTGAGACTAGTGTTAAAGAATTTATGATTTCGCAAAAGAATTTCAATGCTTTGCTTGAAGAAAAATTGCCTAAGATTGATGAGTTGGCTAGGAACGTGGATAGAATTTCTCTTGATGTTGATTCTCTGAAACTTAGATCTATTCCACCTAAGCATGATATGAATGAGTCTCTCAGAGCCATGAGAATTTCCATTGATGAATGCAAAGAAAGAACCGCTAGGATGCGTGCTAAAAAGGATTGCTTTATAAAAGCGTGTTCTTCTAGTTTTCACGATAATAAGGATGAAGATCTAAAAGTGATTGATGTGTCCCCTATTAAATTTTTGTTTTGCAATATGAATCTTGATAATGATGGGACTGGAGATGAGTCAACATTAGCCAAAAGGCGTCCCAATGATTCGGAGTTTTTAGATCTTGATGCCAAAATTGATAAAAGTGGGATTGAAGAGGTCAAAACTTTACATATAAATAAACTCACTATTCTGGATTTCAAGGAATTTAATTATGATAATTTCTCTTTGATATATTGTATTTCCTTGTTGCAATCCGTGCTAAATTCTCCTCATGCTTATGATCAAAATAAAGCTTTTACCAAACATATCGTTGATGCTTTAATGCAATCTTATGAAGAAAAGCTTGAACTAGAAGTTTCTATCCCTAGAAAACTTTATGATGAGTGGGAACCTACTATTAAAATTAAAATTAAAGATCATGAATGCTATGCTTTATGTGATTTGGGTGCTGGTGTTTCCATGATTCCAAAAAAATTGTGTGATGTGTTAGGTTTCCGTGAATTTGATGATTGTTCTTTAAATTTGCATCTTGCGGATTCCACCATTAAGAAACCTATGGGAAGGATTAATGATTTTCTTATTGTTGCAAATAGTAATTATGTGCCCGTAGATTTCATTGTTCTTGATACAGATTGCAATCCTACATCTCCTATTATTCTTGGTAGACCCTTCCTAAGAACGATTGGTGCGATTATTGATATGAAAGAAGGAAACATTAGATTCCTATTTCCGTTAAGGAAAGGCATGGAACACTTTTCTAGAAAGAAAATTAAATTACCTTATGAATATATTATGATAGCCACTTATGGATTGCATACCAAAGATGACAATACCTAGATATATTCTTGTTTTTATGCCTAGCTAGGGGCATTAAACGATAGCGCTTGTTGGGAGGCAACCCAATTTTATTTTTGTTTCTTGCTTTTTGGTTTTTTTAGTAATAAATAATTCGTATAGATTCTGTTTAGATATGGTTTTATGCTTTTAATTAGTGTTTGTGCCAAGTAGAACCTTTGGGAAGACTTGGGAGAAGCTTATGTGATCTTGCTGTAAAAAACAGAAACTTTAGCGCTCACGAGTTTGCTGCCATTTTTTACTGGAGAGCACGATTAGGTTGATTCTTTTTGCAGATGATTAATATACAAATTCCTCACGTCCACAAATTTATTTAAGAATTTTTGGGGTTACATAAGTATTCTAAACCTACAGATTACTACAGACTGTTCTGTTTTCGACAGATTCTGTTTTTCATGTGTTGTTTGCTTATTTTGATGAATATATGGCTAGTATCAGGGGATATGAACTGTAGAGAAGTTGGAATACAGTAGGTTTAACACCAATATAAATAAATAATGAGTTCATTACAGTACCTTGAAGTAGTGGTTTGTTTTCTTATACTAACGGAACTCATGAGATTTTCTGTTGAGTTTTGTGTTGTGAAGTTTTCAAGTTTTGGGTAAAGATTTGATGGATTCTGGAATAAGGAGTGGCAAGAGCCTAAGCTTGGGGATTCCCAAGGAACCCCAAGGTAAAATTCAAGGACAACCAAAAGCCTAAGCTTGGGGATCCCCCGGAAGGCATCCCCTCTTTCGTCTTCGTCCATCGGTAACTTTACTTGATGCTATATTTTTATTCACCACATGATATGTGTTTTGCTTGGAGAGTCTTGTATGATTTAAGTATTTGATTTTTATTTTACCACAATCATCCTTGCTATACACACATTTTGGAGAGACTCACATGAATCAGAATTTATTAGAATACTCTATGTGCTTCACTTATATCTTTTGAGCTAGATAATTTTGCTCTACTGCTTCACTTATATCTTTAAGAGCACGGTGGTGGTTTTATTTTATAGAAATTATTGATCTCTCATGCTTCACTTATACTCCCTCCATTCCTTCATATAAGGTGTATAGATTTTTGAGGAAAAAAATCCAAAATATAAGGTGTATTACGTTGCACCACTCGTTTGGATGATTTTTTTAGGGATTAGATTGCATTTCCTTATATCATGCAAGCTCCTCTATTTCCTCATGTCAATTAGTCAGGAGTAATCTCGCCCAAAACTTGTGAAATATTCCCTCCACATGCGTTCTTTAATTACCATGCCAGAAACTATACACCCTATATTTAGAAACGGGGGGAGTATCATTTTGAGAGTCCTTTAGAACAGCATGGTAATTTGCTTTGATTATAAAATTAGTCCTAATATAATAGGCATCCAAGATAGGTATAATAAAAACTATCATAAAAAGTGCATTGAATACTATGAGAAGTTTGATACTTGATGATTGTTTTGAGATATGAAGATGGTGATATTAGAGTCATGCTAGTTGAGTAGTTGGGAATTTTAGAAATACTTGTTCTAAAGTTTGTGATTCCCGTAGCATGCACGTATGGTGAACCGTTATGTGAAGAAGTCGGAGCATGATTTATTTATTGATTGTATTCCTTATGAGTGGCGGTCAGGGACGAGCGATGGTCTTTTCCTACCAATCTATCCCCCTAGGAGCATGCGCGTAGTACTTTGTTTTCATAACTAATAGATTTTTGCAATAAGTATGTGAGTTCTTTATGACTAATGTTGAGTCCATGGATTATACACACTCTCACCCTTCCACCATTGCTAGCCTCTCTAGTACCGCGCAACTTTCACCGGTACCATAAACCCATCATATACCTTCCTCAATACAGCCAACATAACTACCTATTATGGCATTTCCATAGCCATTCCGAGATATATTGCCATGCAACTTACCACTGTTCCATTTGTTATGACACGCTTCATCATTGTCATTTTGCTTTGCATTATCATGTAGTTGACATCGTATTTGTGGCAAAGCCATCGTTCATAATTTTTCATACATGTCACTCATGACTCTTTGCACATCCCGGTACACCGCCGGAGGCATTCACATAGAATCATATATTGTTCTAAGTATCAAGTTGTAAGTAAATAAAAGTGTGGTGATCATCATTATTAGAGCATTGTCCCATGTGAGGAAAGGATGATGGAGACTATGATTCCCCCACAAGTCGGGATGAGACTCCGGACAAAAAGAAAAAAGGCTATAAAAAAGAGAAGGCCCAAAAAAGAAAAAAATGAGAGAAAAAGAGAGAAGGGACAATGTTACTATCCTTTTACCACACTTGTGCTTCAAAGTAGCACCATGATCTTCATGATAGAGAGTCTCCTATGTTGTCACTTTCATATACTAGTGGCAAATTTACATTATAGAACTTGGCTTGTATATTCCAATGATGGGCTTCCTCAAAATGCCCTAGGTCTTCGTGAGAAAGAAAGTTGGGTGCACACCCACATAGTTCTTTTGTTGAGCTTTCATACAGTTATAGCTCTAGTGCATATGTTGCATGGAAATCCCTACTCACTCACATTGATATCTATCGATGGGCATCTCCATGGCCCATTGATACGCCTAGTTGATGTGAGACTATCTTCTCCTTTTTGTCTTCTCCACAACCACCATTCTATTCCACCTATAGTGCTATGTCCATGGCTCACGCTCATGTATTGCATGATGATTGAAAAAGTTTGAGAACATCAAAAGTATGAAACAATTGCTTGCCTTGTCATCAGGGTTGTGCATGATTTAAATATTTTGTGTGGTGAAGATGGAGCATAGCCAGACTATATGATTTTGTAGGGATAACTCTCTTTGGCCATGTTATTTTGAGAAGACATGATTGCTTTGCTAGTATGCTTTAAGTATTATTATTTTTATGTCAATATTAAACTTTTATCTTGAATCTTTCGGATCTGAACATTCATGCCACAATAAAGAAAATTACATTGAGAATTATGCTAGGTAGTATTCCACATCAAAAATTCTGTTTTTATCATTTACCTACTCGAGGACGAGCAGGAATAAAGCTTGGGAATGCTTGATACGTCTCCAACATATCTACAATTTTTTTTCGTTCCATGCTATTATATTATCTATTTTGGATGTTTAATGGGCTTTAATATACCTTTTTATATTATTTTTGGGACTAACCTAGTAACCAAAGGCCCAGTGCAAATTACTGGTTTTTGCCTATTTCAGTGTTTCACAGAAAAGGAATATCAAACGGAATGAAACCTTTAGGAGAGTTATTTTTGGAACAAACGTGATCCAGGAGACTAGGAGTGGACGTCAAGAAAGAAGCAAGGAGGCCACGAGGCAGGGAGGCGCGCCCAGGGGGTAGGTGAAGGAAATATGCCCTAGATGCAATAATAAAGTTGTTATTTATATTTCCTTATATCATCATAAATGTTTATTATTCATGCTAGAATTGTATTAACCGGAAGCTTAGTACATGTGTGAATACATAGACAAACAGAGTGTCACTAGTTTGCCTCTACTTAACTAGCTCATTGAATCAATGATGGTTATGTTTCCTAACCGTAGACATGAGTTGTCATTTGATTAACGGGATCACATCATTAGAGAATGATGTGATTGACTTGACCCATCCGTTAGCTTAGCACGATGATCGTTTAGTTTGTTGCTATTGCTTTCTCCATAACTATACATGTTCCTATGACTATGAGATCATGCAACTCCCGAATACCGGAGAAACACTTTGTGTGCTAACAAACGTCACAACATAACTAGGTGATTATAAAGGTGCTCTACAGGTGTCCCCAATGGTGTTTGTTGAGTTGGCATGGATCAAGATTAGGATTTGTTACTCCTATTATCAGAGAGGTATCTCTGGGCCCTCTCGGTAATGTACATCACTATAAGCCTTGCAAGCAATGTAGCTAATGAGTTACGGGATGTAGCATTACAGAATGAGTAAAGAGACTTGCCGGTAATGAGATTGAGCTAGGTATTTAGATACCGACGATTGAATCTCTAGCAAGTAACATACCGATGACAAAGGGAACAACGTATGTTGTTATGCGGTTTGACCGATAAAGATCTTTGTAGAATATGTAGGAGCCAATATGAGCATCCAGGTTCCGCTATTGGTTATTGACCAGAGACGTGTCTCGGTCATGTCTACGTATTTCTCGAACCCGTAGGGTCCGCACGCTTAACATTCGGTGACGATCGGTATTATGAGTTTATGTGATTTGATGTACCGAAGGTAGTTCGGAGTCCCGGATATGATCATGGACATGACGAGGAGTCTCGAAATGGTTGAGACATAAAGATTAATATATTGGACAACTATATTCGGTTACCGTAAGAGTTCCGGGTGATTTTGGAGAAAACCGGAGTGCCGGAGGGTTACCGGAACCCCCCGGGAGAAGTAATCGGCCACATGGGCCTTAGTGGAGAGAGAGATGGCAGGCCAGGGCAGGCCGCCACCCCCTCCCCCTCTAGTTTGAATTGGACTAGGGAAGGGGGGCGGCGCCCCCCTTTCCTTCTCCCTCTCCTCCTTCCTTTCCCCCTCCTAGTAGGAGTAGGAAAGGGGGGTCCTACTCCTACTAGGAGGACGACTCCTCCTCCTGGCACGCCCTGCAAGGGCCGGCCGGCCTCCCCTTTGCTCCTTTATATACGGGGGCAGGGGGCACCCTAGGACACACAAGTTCATTGTTCCAAGCTGTGTGCGGTGCCCCCCTCCACCATAATCCACATCGATCATATCGTAGCGGTGCTTAGGCGAAGCCCTACGTCGGTAGCAACATCATCACCGTCATCACGCCATCGTGCTGACGGAACTCTCATGTAAAGCTCTGCTGGATCAGAGTTCGTGGGACGTCATCGAGCTGAACGTGTGCTGAACTCGGAGATGTCGTACGTCCGGTACTTGGATCGGTCGGATTGTGAAGACGTACGACTACATCAACCGCGTTCTCATAATGCTTCCGCTTACGGTCTATGAAGGTACGTGGATGATACTCTCCTCTCTCGTTGCTATGCATCACCATGATCTTGCGTGTGCATAGGAATTTTTTGAAATTACTATGTTCCCCAACAGTGGAATCCGAGCCAGGTTTATGCGTAGATGTTATATGCACGAGTAGAATACAAAGGAGTTGTGGGCGTGGGTATATACATATTGCTTGTTGTCACTAGTTTATTCTTGATTCAGCGGCATTGTTGGATGAAGCGGCCCAGACCGACATTATGCGTACGCTTACGCGAGACTGGTTCTACCGACGTGCTTCGCACACAGGTGGCTAGTGGGTGCCTGTTTCTCCAGCTTTAGTTGAATCGGATTCAATGAACAAGGTTCTTTCTGAAGATCAAAAAGCAATCACTATACCGCATTGTGGTTTTTGATGCGTAGGTAAGAACAGTTCTTGCTCTGCCCGTAGCAGCCACATAAAACTTGCAACAACAAAGTAGAGGACGTCTAACTTGTTTTTGCAGGGCATGTCGTGATGTGATATGGTCAAGGCATGATGCTATATTTTATTGTATGAGATGATCATGTTTTTTGTAACGGAGTTATCGGCAACTGGCAGGAGCCATATGGTTGTCGCTTTATTGTATGCAATGCAATCGCCCTGTAATTGCTTTACTTTATCACTAAACGGCAGCGATAGTCGTAGAAGCAATATTTGGCAAGACGACAACGATGCTACGATGGATATCAAGGTGTTGCACCAGTGACGATGGTGATCATGACGGTGCTTTAGAGATGGAGATCAAAGGCACAAGATGATGATGGCCATATCATATCACTTATATTGATTGCATGTGATGTTTATCTTTTATATATCTTATTTTGCTTAGTTCGACGGTAGCATTATAAGATGATCTCTCACTAAATTTCAAGGTATAAGTGTTCTCCCTGAGTATGCACCATTGCCAAAGTTCGTCGTGCCAAGACACCACGTGATGATCGGGTGTGATAAGCTCTACGTTCACATACAACGGGTGCAAGCCAGTTTTGCACACGCAGAAATACTCGGGTTAAACTTGATGAGCCTAGCATATGCAGATATGGCCTCGGAACACTAAGACCGAAAGGTCGAGCGTCAATCATATAGTAGATATGATCAATATAGTGATGTTCACCATTGAAAACTACTCCATTTCACGTGATGATTGGTCATGGTTTAGTTGATTTGGATCACGTGATCACTTAGATGATTAGACGGATGTGTATCTAAGTGGGAGTTCTTATGTAATATGACTAATTGAACTTTAATTTATCATGAACTTAGTCCTGATAGTATTTGCATAACTATGTTGTAGATCAATAGCTCGTGATGTAGCTCCCCGTTTATTTTGATATGTTCCTAGAGAAAAACTAAGTTGAAAGATGTTAGTAGCAATGATGCGGATTGGATCCGTGATCTGAGGATTATCCTCATTGCTGCACAGAAGAATTATGTCCTTGATGCACCGCTAGGTGACAGACCGATTGCAGGAGCAGATGCAGACGTTATGAACGTTTGACAAGCTCGATATGATGACTACTTGATAGTTTAGTGCACCATGCTTTACGGCTTAGAATCGGGGCTTCAAATACGTTTTGAATGCCACGAAGCATATGGGATGTTCCAAGAGTTGAAATTGGTATTTCAGACTCATGCCCATGTCGAAAGGTATCAGACCTTTGACAAGCACTTTGCCTACAAGATGGAGGAGAATAGCTCAGCTAGTGAGCATGTGCTCAGAATGTCTGAGTACTACAATCACTTGAATCAAGTGGAAGTTAATCTTCCAGATAAGATAGTGACTGACAGAGTTCTCTAGTCACTATCACCAAGTTACTAGAACTTCGTGATGAACTATAATATGCAAGGGATAAAGGAAACGATTCCCATGCTCTTCTTGATGCTGAAATCGACGAAGGTAGAAATCAAGAAAAGCATCAAGTGTTGATGGTTGACAAGACCACTAGTTTCAAGAAAAGGGCAAAGGGAAGAAGGGGAACTTCAAGAAGAACGGCAAGCAAGTTGCTGCTCAAGTGAAGAAGCCCAAGTCTGGACCTAAGCCTGAGACTAAGTGCTTCTACTGCAAAGGGACTAGTCACTGGAAGCAGAACTGCCCCAAGTATTTGGCAGATAAGAAGGATGGCAAAGTGAACAAAGGTATATTTGATATACATGTTATTGATGTGTACTTTACTAGTGTTTATAGCAACCCCTCAGTATTTGATACTAGTTCAGTTGCTAAGATTAGTAACTCGAAACGGGAGTTGCAGAATGAACAGAGACTAGTTAAGGGTGAAGTGACGATGTGTGTTGGAAGTGATTCCATGATTGATATGATCATCATCGCACACTCTCTATACTTTCGGGATTAGTGTTGAACCAAAATAAATGTCATTTGGTGTTTGCATTAAGCATGAATATGATTTGATCATGTTTATTGCAATACGGTTATTCATTTAAAGTCAGAGAATAATTGTTGATCTGATTACATGAATAAAACCTTCAATGGTCATACACCCAAGTTGAATGGTTTATAGAATCTTGATCGTAGTGATACACATATTCATATATTGAAGCCAAAAGATGCAAAGTTAATAATGATAGTGCAACTTATTTGTGGCACTGCCATTTAGGTCATATTGGTGTAAAGCGCATGAACAAAATCCATGCTGATGGGCTTTTGGAATCACTTGATTATGAATCAGTTGATGCTTGTGAACCATGACTCATGGGCAAGATGACTAAGACTCCGTTCTCCGGAACAATGGAGCGAGCAACAAACTTGTTGGAAATAATACATACTGATGTATGCAGTCCGATGAGTGTTGAGCCTCGCAGCAGGTATCATTATTTTCTGACCTTCACAGATGATTTGAGCAAATATGGGTATATCTTCTTGATGAAACATAAATCTGAAGCATTTGAAAAGCTTAAATAATTTTAGAGTGAAGTGGAAAATCATCGTAACAAGAAAATAAAGTTTCTATGATCTGATCGTGGAGGAGAATATTTGAGTTACGAGTTTGGTCTTCATTTGAAACAATGCGGAATAGTTTCGCAACTCACACCACCCGGAACACCACAGCATAATGGTGTGTCCGAACATCGTAATCGTACTTTAGTAGATACGGTGCGATCTATGATGTCTCTTACTGATTTACCGCTATCGTTTTGGGGTTATACATTAGAGATAGCTACATTCACGTTAAAAAGGGCACCGTCTAATCCGTTGAGACGACACCATATGAACTATGGTTTGGCTAGAAACCTAAGCTGTCACTTCTTAAAGTTTGGGGTTGTGATACTTATATGAAAAAGTTTCAACCTGATAAGCTCAAACCCAAATCGGAGAAATGCGTCTTCATAGGATACCCAAAAGAAACTGTTGGGTACACCTTCTATCAAAGATCCGAAGGCAAGTCATTCGTTGCTAAGATGGATCCTTTCTAGAGGAGTTTCTCTCGAAAGAAGTGAGTGGGAGGAAAGTAGAACTTGATGAGGTAACTGTACCTGCTCCCTTATTGGAAAGTAGTTCATCACACAAATCTGTTCCTATGACTCCTACACCAATTAGTGAGTAGGCTAATGATGATGATCATGTAACTTCAGATCAAGTTACTACCGAACCTTGTAGGTCAACCAGAGTGAGATCCGCACCAGAGTGGGACGGTAATCCTGTTCTGGAGGTCATGTTACTTGACCATGACGAACCTACAAACTAGGAGGAAGCGATGATGAGCCCATATTCCGCAAAATGGTTTGAGGCCATGAAATCTGAGATGGGATCCATGTATGAGAATAAAGTGTGGACTTTGGTTGACTTGCCCGATGATTGGGAAGCCATCGAGAATAAATGGATCTTCAAGAAGAAGACTGACGCTGACGGTAGTGTTACTATCTACAAAGCTCGAATTGTCGCAAAAAAATTTCAACAAGTTCAAGGTGTTGACTACGATGAGATTTTCTCACTCGTGTCGATGCTTAAAAGTCTGTTCGGATCATGTTAGCAGTTGTCGCATTTTATGAAATCTGGCAAATGGATGTCAAAACTGTATTCCTTCATGGATTTCTTAAAAGAAGAGTTGTATATGATGCAACCAAAAGGTTTTGTCGATCCTAAAGGTGCTAACAAAGTGAGCAAGCTCCAGCGATCCATCTATGGACTGGTGCAAGCATCTTGGAGTTGGAATATATGCTTTGATAAAGTGATCAAAGCATATGGTTTTATACAGACTTGCGATGAAGCCTCTATTTACAAGAAAGTGAGTGGGAGCACTACAACATTTCTGATAAGTATATGTGAATGACATATTGTTGATCGGAAATAATGTAAAATTTTCTAGAAAGCATAAAGGAGTGTTTGAAAAGAGTTTTTCAAAGAAAGACCTCGATGAAGCTGCTTACACATTGAGCATCAAGATCTATAGAGATAGATCAAGATGCTTGATAAGTTTTTTCAATGAGTACATACTTTGACAAGATTTTGAAGTAGTTCAAAATGGAACAGTCAAAGAAGGAGTTCTTGCATGTGTTGCAAGGTGTGAAGTTGAGTAAAGACTCAAAACCCGACCACGGCAGAAAATAGAAAGAGAATGAAAAGTCATTCCCTATGCCTCAGTCATAGGTTCTACAAAGTATGTCATGTTGTGTACCAGACCTATTGTGTACCTCACCATAAGTTTGGCAATAGGGTACAATAGTGATCCAGGAGTGGATCACTGGACAGCAGTCAAAAATATCCTTAGTGGAATAAGGAAATGGTTCTCGGTTATGGAGGTGACAAAGAGTTCGTCTTAAAGAGTTACGTCGATGCAAGATTTGACACTGATCTGGATGACTCTAAGTCTCAATCTAGATACATATTGAAAGTGGGAGTGATTAGCTAGAGTAGATCCGTGCAAAGCATTGTAGACATAGAAAATTTGCAAAATAGATACGGCTTTGAATGTGGCAGACCCGTTGACTAAATTTCTCTCACAAGCAAAACATGCTCACTCTTTGGGTGTTAATCACATAGCGATGTGAACTAGATTATTAACTCTAGTAAACCCTTTGGGTGTTAGTCACAGGGAGATGTGAACTAATCACATAAAGATGTGAACTATTGGTGTTAAATCACATGACGATGTGAACTAGATTATTGACTCTAGTGCAAGTGGGAGACTGAAGGAAATATGCCCTAGAGGCAATAGTAAAGTTGTTATTGATATTTCCTTATATCATGATAAATGTTTATTATTCATGCTAGAATTGTATTAACCGAAGACTTAGTACATGTGTGAGTACATAGACAAATAGAGTGTCACTAGTTTGCCTCTACTTAACTAGCTCGTTGAATCAATGATGGTTATGTTTCCTAACCATAGACATGAGTTGTCATTTGATTAACGGGATCACATCATTAGAAAATGATGTGATTGACTTAACCCATCCGTTAGCTTAGCACGATGATCGTTTAGTTTGTTGCTATTGCTTTGTCCATAACTATACATGTTCCTATGACTATGAGATCATGCAACTCCCGAATACCGGAGAAACACTTTGTGTGCTACCAAACGTCACAACGTAACTGGGTGATTATAAAGGTGCTCTACAGGTGTCTCCAATGGTGTTTGTTGAGTTGGCATGGATCAAGATTAGGATTTGTCACTCCGATTGTTGGAGAGGTATCTTTGGGCCCTCTCGGTAATGTACATGTAACACCCACAATGTGGCTATATCTCCCATGTGTCGGGGCACGACTTAGAGGCATAGCTGCATGGTAGTTTTGTCGCAAGAGGGGTAATCTTCACACAATCCCATGTACTGAATAAGAAAGGGATACAGAGTTGGCTTACAATCGCCACTTCACACAATACAACAAGTTAAACATACATCATCCAAAGTATAATTAAAGGTCCAACTACGGGACCAAAATAAAGGAAGACAACCCCAAATGCTAGATCCCTGATCGTCCCAACTGGGCTCCACTACTGATCATCAGGAAACGAAACGTAGTAACGACCCAGATCCTCGTCGAACTCCCACTTGAGTTCGGTAGCATCACCTGCACTGGTATCATCGGCACCTGCAACTATTTGGAAGTATTCGTGAGCCACGAGGACTCAGCAATCTCACACCCGTGAGATCAAGACTATTTAAGCTTATGGGTAGGGTAAGGTAAGGAGGTGGAGCTGCAGGAAGCACTAAGCATATATGGTGGCTAACATACGCAAATAAGAGTGAGCAGAGAAGCAACGCAATGGTCGAGAAGCTAGAAGTGATCAAGAAGTGATCCTTAAACTACTTACGTTCAAGCATAACACAAGACCTGTTCACTTCCCGGACTGCGCCAGAAAGAGACCATCATGGCTACACGCGTGGTTGATTCGTTCTAATTAAGTTAAGTGTCAAGTTCTCTACAACCGGATATTAACAAATTCCCATCTGCCACATAACCGCGGGCACGGCTCTCGAAAGTTTATACCCTGCATGGGTGTCCCAACTTAGCCCATCACAAGCTCTCACGGTCAAACAAAGGATATTCCTTCTCCCGAAAAGACCCGATCAGTCTCGGAATCCCGGTTACAAGACATTTCGACAATGGCAAAATAAGACCAGCAAGACCGCTCGAATGTGCCGACAAATCCCGATAGGATCTTCACATATCTCGTTCTCAGGGCACACTGGATGAGCAATCCATACAACTAAAACAAGCCCTCAAGTTTCCCCGAGGTGGCGCTGCAAGGGGCTCTAGTTTGGACCAACACTCAGAGAAGCACTGGCCCGGGGGTTAAATAAAGATGACCCTTGAGTCCACGGAACCCAAGGGAAAAGGCTTAGGTGGAAAATGTTAAAACCAAGGTTGGGCCTTGCTGAAGGAGTTTTATTCAAAGCGAACTATCAAGGGGTTCCCATAACACCCAACCGCGTAAGGAACGCAAAATCAAGGAACATAACACCGGTATGACGGAAACTAGGGCGGCAAGAGTGGAACAAAACACCAGACAAAAGGCCGAGCCTTCCACCCTTTACCAAGTATATAGATGCATTAATTAAAATAAAAGATATTGTGATATCCCAACATATCCATGTCCCAACATGGAACAAACTTCAATTTCACCTGCAACTAGCAACGCTAAAAGAGGGGCTGAGCAAAAGCGGTAACATAGCCAAACAACGGTTTGCTAGGAAGGTGGGTTAGAGGCTTGACATGGCAATATGGGAGGCATGATATAACAAGTGGTAGGTAACGCGATATAATGATATAGCGCACAACTAGCAAGTAAAGATAGAAGTGATTTCGAGGGTATGGTCATCTTGCCTGAGATCCCGCAAGGAAGAACAACGAGTCCATGAAGAAGACAAACGGACATAGATGAACGGATCCTCACAAACGCAATGTATCTGAAACTAACGAGAAGAAGCACAACCGAAAAGAAGCAAGCAATATAGTAAACAACCATCACATAAGCATGGCATGATGCACAACCAAGTATGATGCACGTCTGATTTAAAAATGCATGGCATGGCAAAGTGCACAAACAAAACTACAAGTTAAGTGGAGCTCAACATTTAACAAGATGCATGTTGATGAAACACCATATTTGATTATTTAGTTCACTCCCGGTTAGGTACTCAACAAAATTAAATGTTTGGAAAGAGGTGAGGCATAAGTAAACTAACTATTTAGGCAAGTTTAAATGAGGTCGGAAACAACAACCAACAAATCCGGAAAATCCTCATATGCAAATTTTAGAGTTGGTACTGTTCTGCCTTAAACCATATTTTAGAGTTGTTAAATATTCAAAGTAATGCCACCATGTTAAACTATGCATTTCTCTACCCTATTTGCATATAAAGTTTATTTAAAACCGAGCTACGGTTAATTAGTTATGAATTAAATCATTTTAACATGGCAATATGCAAACATCATTTTAAACATTTTAAACATGGATAAAAGTTGGATATCAAGAAAGTGCATGAAGAACTAAGCATTTTGCATATATGACATATTCTATTTGAATGCATGGATCTATAGCTATTGCCAAAATAAAATAGTGGCAATTCTGTAAATGTGCAATGCACTGGAAATTAAATAAATCCGCAGGCAGAAAATAAGCATGCATTGTCCCGAAGCATTAGAGTGCAGCGGCCAGAAAGATTTGGCCCAAGCGGCTGAGTGGGTGTGTGGGCAAAAGAAATAAACGAGACAGGCAAAAATTGGGGCGCCTGGGACTCAATCCCAGTACATACTAGATCGAAGTACAATTTGAAGACCATTGGGACAGGAGCGTGTTGGTGATAACAGAGGGGCTAGGAACAACATGACAAGGAACAAGGGCTTGATCTGGGTGAGCCAAAATTGGTATAAAAATGTTGTACCAGTGGGGATTTGATCCCTGCTCATTTGGGTACAACTCTGTAGCCAGAGCCACTGCGTTGTTGCTGCCTATTTGAACCAAGAAAGGCGTTTCTATTGTTGAAGTGACAAAAGCCAGGCCTTCTTCCCCATGAACGCATGGTGGACATGCCCGGCGACGGGAGCCAACACTAGTGGTTGCAGGTCGACGGCGGGGCCGCGGATGCATGTGGGGAAGAGGCCGGAGCTCGAGCGTCGAGCTGGAGCTCATCTCGGCTACGGTGCACAGCGATGCATGGGTGAGCATGGCGCGGCGAGCGAGCAGCAAGCAGGCAGGGTGTGCACGTGGGTGCAGATGCATGCGGGGGCTATGGGCGCGTGCGTGTGTGGTGCAACAAGGAGCGGTCGGAGAACCCAAGCACAAGCACTGGAGCCTGTTTCCATGGAAGCCATGGCATGTGGGCATGGACAAGAAGGCTACTATGGCGAGGTAAACAGACAGGGTTACGAGGCTTGGGGGAGCGGCTGCTCACCATGGGCGTGCTGACGATGATAGATCACATGGATAGACGACGGAGGCAATGAAGGAGCTCGCTGAACTTGGCGGTAACGAGATTGAGCTAGGTATTTAGATACCGACGATCGAATCTCAGGCAAGTAACATACCGATGACAAAGGGAACAACGTATGTTGTTATGCGGTTTGACCGATAAAGATCTACGTAGAATATGTAGGAGCCAATATGAGAATCCAGGTTCCGCTATTGGTTATTGACCGGAGACATGTCTCGGTCATGTCTACATAGTTCTCAAACCCGCAGGGTCCGCACGCTTAACGTTCGATCACGATCGGTATTATGAGTTTATGTGATTTGATGTACCGAAGGTAGTTCGGAGTCTCGGATATGATCACAGACATGACGAGGAGTCTCCAAATGGTCGAGACATAAATATTAATATATTGGACGACTATATTTGGATACCGCAAGTGTTCCGGATGATTTCGGAGAAAACCGGAGTGCCGGAGGGTTACCGGAACCCCCCCCCCCCCGAAGAAGTGATGTCTACTACACAACCTTCTTCTTGTAGACATTGTTGGGCCTCCAAGTGCAGAGGTTTGTAGGATAGTAGCAAATTTCCCTCAAGTGGATGACCTAAGGTTTATCAATCCGTGGGAGGCATAGGATGAAGATGGCCTCTCTCAAACAACCCTGCAACCAAATAACAAAGAGTCTCTTGTGTCCCCAACACACCCAATACAATGGTAAATTGTATAGGTGCACTAGTTCGACGAAGAGATGGTGATACAAGTGCAATATGGATGGTAGATATAGGTTTTTGTAATCTGAAAAATATAAAAACAGCAAGGTAACTAATGATAAAAGTGAGCACAAATGGTATTGCAATGCTAGGAAACAAGGCCTAGGGTTCATACTTTCACTAGTGCAAGTTCTCTCAACAATAATAATATAATTGGATCATATAACTATCCCTCATCATGCAACAAAGAGTCACTCCAAAGTCACTAATAGCGGAGAACAAACGAAGAGATTATGGTAGGGTACGAAACCACCTCAAAGTTATCCTTTCTGATCGATCTATTCAAGAGTCCGTAGTAAAATAACACGAAGCTATTCTTTCCGTTCAATCTATCCTAGAGTTCTTACTAGAATAACACCTTAAGATACAAATCAACCAAAACCCTAATGTCACCTAGATACTCCAATGTCACCTCAAGTATCCGTCGGTAAGATTATACGATATGCATCACACAATCTCAGATTCATCTATTCAACCAACACCAAGAACTTCAAAGAGTGCCCCAAAGTTTCTACCGGAGAGTCAAGACGAAAATGTGTGCCAACCCCTATGCATAAGTTCACGAGGTCACGGAACTCGCAAGTTGATCACCAAAACATACATCAAGTGGATCGCGTGATATCCCATTGTCACCACAGATAAGCACGTGCAAGACATACATCAAGTGTTCTTAAATCCTTAAAGACTCAATCCGATAAGATAACTTCAAAGGAAAAAATCAATCCATTACAAGAGAGTAGAGGGGGAGAAACATCAGAAGATCCAAATATAATAGCAAAGCTCGTGATACATCAAGATCGTGCCGACTCAAGAACATGAGAGAGAGAGAAAGAGAGAGAGAGAGAGAGAGAGAGATCAAACACATAGCTACTGGTACGTAACCTCAGCCCCGAGGGTGAACTACTCCCTCCCATCATGGAGAGCGTCGGGGTGATGAAGATGGCCACCGGAGAGGGATTCCCCCCTCCGGTAGGGTGCCGGAACGGGTCTAGATTGGTTTCCGGTGGCTAGAGGCTTCTGGCAGCGGAACTCTCGATCTATTCTGTTCTCCGATGTTTTTAGGGTATATGGACATATATAGGCGAAAGAAGTTGGTCAGGGCAGCCATGAGGGGCCCATGAGGGTCGGGGCGCGCCCAGGGGGTAGGGCGCGCCTCACTGCCTCGTTGCCACCTCGAAGCTTCCTTGACATCTACTCCAAGTCTTCTGGATTGCTTCCGTTCCAAAAATAACTCTCCCGAAGGTTTAATTCCGTTTGGACTCCGTTTGATATTTCTTTTCTTCGAAACACTAAAATAGGAAAGAAAACAGCAATTTGGGTTGGGCCTCCGGTTAATAGGTTAGTCCCAAAAATAATATAAAAGTGTAAAATAAAGCCCATTAACATCTAAAACAGATAATATAATAGCATTGAACAATCAAAAATTATAGATACGTTGGCGAGGTATCAGCACCCCCAAGCATAATTCCTGCTCGTCCTCGAGTAGGTAAATGATAAAAACAGAATTTTTGATGTGGAATGATTTCTAGAATATTCTTCAATGTATTTTTCCCTATTGTGGCATGAATGTTCAGATCCAAAAGATTCAAGATAAAAGTTTATTGTTGACATGAAAATAATAATACTTCAAGCATACTAACAAAGCAATCATGTCCTCTCAAAATAACATGGTCAAAGAAAGCTATCCCTACAAAATCATGTAGTCTGGCTATGCTCTATCTTCATCACACAAAATATTTAAATCATGCACAACCGCGATGACAAGACAAGCAATTGTTTCATACTTTTGACGTTCTCAAACTTCTTCAATCTTCAGGCAATACATGAGCGTGAGCCATGGACATAGCACTATAGGTGGAATAGAATGGTGGTTGTGGAGAAGACAAAAAAGAAAAGATAGTCTCACATCAACTAGGCGTATCAACGGGCTATGGAGATGCCCATCGATAGATATCAATGTGAGTGAGTAGGGATTTCCATGCAACATATGCACTAGAGCTATATGTGTATGAAAGCTCAAAAAGAAACTAAGTGGGTGTGCATCCAACTCGCTTGCTCACGAAGACCTAGGGCATTTTGAGGAAGCCCATCATTGGAATATTCAAGCCAAGTTCTATAATGAAAGATTCCCACTAGTATATGAAAGTGACAACATAGGAGACTCTCTATCATGAAGATCATGGTGCTACTTTGAAGCACAAGTGTGGTAAAAGGATAGTAGCATTGTCCCTTCTCTCTTTTTTTCTCATTTTTTTTGTTTTGTTTTGGGCCTTCTTTTTTTCTTTTGGCCTCTTTTTTTTCTTTTTTTCTTTTTATTTTTCCTGCGGAGTCTCATACCGACTTGTGGGGGAATCTTTGTCTCCATCATCCTTTCCTCACTGGGACAATGCTCTAATAATGATGATCATCACACTTCTTTTTACTTACAACTCAAGAATTACAACTAAATACTTAGAAAAAATATGACTCTATGTGAATGCCTCCGGCGGTGTACCGGGAATGAATCGAGAGTGACATGTATGAAAGAATTATGAATGGTGGCCTTGCCACAAATACGATGTCAACTACATGATCATTCAAAGCAATATGACAATGATGGAGCGTGTCATGATAAACGTAATGGTGGAAAGTTGCATGGCAATATATCTCGGAATGGCTATGGAAATGCCATAATAGGTAGGTATGGTGGCTGTTTTGAGGAAAGTGAATGGTGGGTGTATGGTGCCGGCGAAAGTGGCGTGGCACAAGAGAGGCTAGCAATGGTGTAAGGGTGAGAGTGTGTATAATCCATGGACTCAACATTAGTCATAAAGAACTCACATACTTATTGCAAAAATCTATTAGTTATCGAAACAAAGTACTACGTGCATGCTCCTAGGGGGATAGATTGGTAGGAAAAGACCATCACTCGTCCCCGACCGCCACTCATAAGGAAGGCAATCAATAAATAAATCATGCTCCGACTTCATCACATAACGGTTCACCATACGTGCATGCTGCGGGAATCACAAACTTCAACACAAGTATTTCTGAAATTCACAACTACTCAACTAGCATAACTCTAATATCACCATCTTCATATCTCAAAACAATCATCAAGTATCAAACTTCTCATAGTATTCAACGCACTTTATATGAAAGTTTTTATTATACCCATCTTGGATGCCCATCATATTAGGACTAGTTTCATAACCAAAGCAAATTACCATGCTGTTCTAAATACTCTCAAAATAATATAAGTGAATCATGAGAGTTCATCTACTTCTATAAAATAAAACCACCACCGTGCTCTAAAAGGATATAAGTGAATCACTAGAGCAAATGACAAACTACTCCGAAAGATATAAGTGAAGATCAATGAGTAGTCGAATAATTATACAACTATGTGAAGATTCTCTAACATTTAATAATTTCAGATATTGGTATTTTATTCAAACATAAATCAAAACAAAAGAAAATAAAATGACGCTCCAAGAAAAACACATATCATGTGGTGAATAAAAATATAGCTCCAAGTAAAGTTACCGATGAACGAAGACGAAAGAGGGGATGCCTTCCGGGGCATCCTCAAGCTTAGGCTCTTGGTTGTCCTTGAATATTACCTTGGGGTGCCTTGGGCATCCCCAAGCTTAGGCTCTTGCCACTCCTTATTCCATAGTCCATCAAATCTTTACCCAAAACTTGAAAACTTCACGACACAAAACTTAACAGAAAACTTGTAAGCTCTGTTAGTATAAGAAAATAAATCACCACTTAGGTACTGTTGTGAACTCATTATAAATTCATATTGGTGTAATATCTACTGTATTCCAACTTCTCTATGGTTCATACTCTCCGATACTACTCATGGATTCATCAAAAGAAGCAAACAACACATAGAAAACAGAATCTGTCCAAAACAGAACAGTCTGTAGTAATTTGGATCAAACGTATACTTATGGAACCCCAAAAATTCTAACAAAAATTTCTGGACGTTAGGAATGTATCTATTAATCATCTTCAAAAAGAATTAACTAAATAGCACTCTCCAGTAAAAAATGGAAGCAATTCTCGTGAGTGCTAAAGTTTCTGTTTTTTACAGCAAGATCAAAAAGACTTCCCCCAAGTCTACCCAACGGTTCTACTTGGCACAAAACACTAATTAAACACAAAAAACACAACAAAAACAGAGGCTAGGTAAATTATTTATTAGTAAACAGGAACAAAAATAAAATTGGGTTGCCTCCCAACAAGCGCAATCATTTAACGCTCCTAGCTAGGCATGATGATTTCAATGATGCTCACATAAGAGATAAGAATTGAAATATAAAGAGATCATCAATAAGAATATGACTAGAACATTTAAGTCTAACACACTTACTATGTATAGGGATTTTGTGAGCAAACAACTTATGGGAACAATAATCAACTAGCATAGGAAGGCAAAACAAGCATAACTTCAAAGCTTTAAGCACATAGAGAGGAAACTTGATATTATTGCAATTCCTACAAGCATATATTCAACCCTCATAATAATTTTCAGTAGCATCATGAATGAATTCAACAATATAATCATCACATAAAGCATTCTTTTCATGATCTACAAGCATAGAAAATTTACTACTCTCCACATAAGCAAGATTCTTCTCATTCGGAAAGTGGGAGTATCATAAGAAACTCGAATACTATAAATTGTTTCCACATTAAAAGAGTAATATTCAGGAAAAGGGTAATAATAATCATGACAAGTTTTAATATAATCATCACTACTTTTTATAGCATACATGTCATCACAATAATCATCATAAGTAGCAACTTTGTTCTCATCATAATCAATTGAAACCTCTTCCAAGATAGTAGAATCATTACTAAATAAAGTCATGACCTATCCAAATCCACTTTCATAATTATCACAATAAGATTCAACATCCTCCAAAATAGTGGGATCATTACTTCCTAAAGTTGACACTCCTCCAAATCCACTTTCATTAATATAATCATCATAAGTAGGAGGCATGCTATCATCATAATAAATTTGCATATCAAAACTTGGGAGGCTACAAATATCATCTTCATTAAACATAGCATCCCCAAGCTTGGGACTAACATTAATTGTAGCAAATACATTCTCAAACATGTCATTCTCATCAAACATAGCATCCCCAAGCTTGGGCCTTTTCATATCATAAGCATAATCACTCTCATCATTAATAGTATGGATAGCACCAATAGTATAACAATTATCGTCATCACAATGAGTAATAGGAGCAACATTATTTGGGAGGGATACATTTTTACCTTTGCTTCTCCGTATTTTCTTTTTCTTCTTCACATCATGTGTGGGTTTTATCCTCTTTTCGGAGCTCCTTATTAATGAGATTGGTTGAATAGAAGGCTCCTCCTCGTTACCTGATTCATCATAAGAAATAATAGGAGGATATTGTGAAGCCTCTTCCCTTTCATTAGTATTCTCTTCATCCTCTATTTGTTTTCTTTTCTTTATGTAATTGGAAATAAGGATTTTCAATGCAATTCACCGCACAATACATAAAAATTTCTTCTAGATCAATATCGAGGAATTTCTCAAGGTTATATTATGGAATATGCTTAGTTATACGTTTCATTTCTTCATAACCCAAAAGAAAACTAAGTTCATTATGATGTGCAAGGGAAATCAAATCATCACAATTTTTGGACACGATACGGTCATGAAACAATTTGCATCGGAGATTTAAATGACCATGTTCATTGCAAAGTTCACAAGTATGGTGAAGAAATTTTAAATTTTCAGCACAAAAATCTAGCCTCTCTTGCAACCTTTAGTTTCTAAATACTTATGCCTCTTGCACAATCTATCTTCCCTATTTGGTGTGTACTTGCAAACTCTAGAACTCAACAAAAGTTGACATGCATATAAGAGACATTTTCATCATGACTGGTGCAATCATCATTAGTACTATGGATATTCAAGGAGTTCATACTAACAACATTGCAATCATGCTCATCATTCAAAGATTTAGTGCCAAACATTTTATAGACTTCTTCTAGCATTTGACCACAATTTTACTTTCCATCATTCTCACGAAAGATATTAAAAAGATGAAGCGTATGAGGCAAACTCAATTCCATTTTTTTGTAGTTTTCTTTTACAGACTAAACTAGTGATAAAACAAGAAACTAAAAGATTCGATTGCAAGATCTAAAGATATACCTTCAAGCGATCACCTCCCCGGCAACGGCGCCAGAAAAGAGGTTGATGTCTACTACACAACCTTCTTCTTGTAGACGTTGTTGGGCCTCCACGTGTAGAGGTTTGTAGGACAGTAGCAAATTTCCCTCAAATGGATGACCTAAGGTTTATCAATCCGTGGGAGGCGTAGGATGAAGATGGTCTCTCTCAAACAACCCTGCAACCAAATAACAAAGAGTCTCTTGTGTCCCCAACACACCCAATACAATGGTAAATTGTATAGGTGCACTAGTTCGGCGAAGAGATGGTGATACAAGTGCAATATTGATGGTAGATATAGGTTTTTGTAATCTAAAATATAAAAACAGCAAGGTAACTAATGATAAAAGTGATCACAAACGGTATTGCAATGCTAAGAAACAAGGCCTAGGGTTCATACTTTCACTAGTGCAAGTTCTCTCAACAATAATAACATAATTGGATCATATAACTATCCCTCAACATGCAACAAAGAGTCACTCCAAAGTCACTAGTAGCGGAGAACAAATGAAGAGATTATGGTAGGGTATGAAATCACCTCAAAGTTATCCTTTCTGATCGATCTATTCAAGAGTCTGTAGTAAAATAACACGAAGCTATTCTTTCCGTTCAATCTATCCTAGAGTTCGTACTAGAATAACACCTTAAGATACAAATCAACCAAAACCCTAATGTCACCTAGATACTCCAATGTCACCTCAAGTATCCATGGGTATGATTATACGATATGCATCCCACAATCTCAGATTCATCTATTCAACCAACACCAAGAACTTCAAAGGGTGCCCCAAAGTTTCTACCGGAGAGTCAAGACGAAAATGTGTGCCAACCCCTATGCATAAGTTACGAGGTCACGGAACTCGCAAGTTGATCACCAAAACATACATCAAGTGGATCACGTGATATCCCATTGTCACCACAGATAAGCACATGCAAGACATACATCAAGTGTTCTCAAATCCTTAAAGACTCAATCCGATAATATAACTTCAAATGGAAAAATCAATCCATTACAAGAGAGTAGAGGGGGAGAAACATCATAAGATCCAAATATAATAGCAAAGCTCGCGATACATTAAGATCGTGTCAACTCAAGAACACGAGAGAGAGAGAGAGAGAGAGAGAGAGAGAGAGAGATCAAACACATAGCTACTGGTACATACCCTCAGCCCCGAGGGTGAACTACTCCCTCCTCGTCATGGAGAGCGCCGGGATGATAAAGATGGCCACCGGAGATGGATTCCCCCCTCCGGCAGGGTGCCGGGACGGGTCTAGATTGGTTTTCGGTGGCTACGGAGGCTTCTGGCGGTGGAACTCCCGATCTATTCTGTTCTCCGATGTTTTTAGGGTATATGGACATATATAGGCAAAAGAAGTCGGTCAGGGGAGCCACGAGGGGCCCATGAGGGTGGGGGCACGCCCAGGTGGTAGGGCACGCCTCCCTGCCTCGTGGCCACCTCGAAGATTCCCTGACATCTACTCCAAGTCTTCTGGATTGCTTCCGTTCCAAGAATAACTCTCCCGAAGGTTTCATTCCGTTTGGACTCCGTTTGATATTCCTTTTCTTCGAAACACTGAAATAGGCAAGAAAATAGCAATTTGGGCTGGGCCTCCGGTTAATAGGTTAGTCCCAAAAATAATATAAAAGTGTAAAATAAAGCCCATTAACATCCAAAACAGATAATATAATAGCATGGAACAATCAAAAATTATAGATGCGTTGGAGACGTATCAAGAAGTAATGGGCCCAAGGTTGGAAAAAGTGGTAGGCGTAAGCGAGGCGGTTGGCCTTCGCCTAGTGCCTAGGCGGTGCTTAAGCGCTCTAGGCACAGCCTAGGCGGTTATATAATTTTTACTATCAAGGTGTATATGTGGTTATTATATGTGTATTTTATGAACTTATGGCATATAAGTACCTTAACTACCAGCTACTACGATTAGAATATGGTCCTTTTGGCATATCAATGCAATATGACATGATTTCTCCCTTGGGTAGACAATTTCTTACTTGCTCTGCCTAGACTTCTGCTTATGCCCTAGGCGAGGTGTTTGGTCATTGCCTAGCGCCTAGGCATGCCTAAGCGCCTCCTAGGCACTGCCTTTTCCAACAGAGAATGGCCACATGGGCCTTAGTGGAGAGAGAGAGAGAGGGCCGGCTAGGTCAGGCCGCGCGCCCCCTCCCCCTCTGGTCGGAATTGGACTAGGGAAGGGGGCAGCGCCCCCCTTTCCTTCTCCCTCTCCTCCTTCATTTCCCCCTCCTAATAGGAGTAGGAAAGGGGAGTCCTACTCCTACTAGGACTCCTCCTGGCGCGCCCTGCAAGGGCCGGCCGGCCTCCCCCCTTGCTCCTTTATATACGGGGGCAGTGGGCACCCTACGACACACAAGTTGATTGTTCCAAGCTCTATGCGGTGCCCCCCTCCACCATAATCCACCTCGATCATATTGTAGCAGTGCTTAGGCGAAGCCCTGCGTTGGTAGCAACACCATCACCGTCATCATGTCGTCGTGCTGACGGAACTCTCCTATGAAGCTCTGCTGGATCGGAGATTGTGGGACGTCATCGAGTTGAACGTGTGCTGAACTCGGAGGTGACGTACGTTCGGTACTTGTATCGGTCGGATCGTGAAGACGTACGACTACATCAACTGTGTTCTCATAACGCTTCCGCTTACGGTCTACGAAGGTACGTGGATGATACTCTCCTCTCTCGTTGCTATGCATCACCATGATCTTGCATGTGCGTAGGAATTTTTTTGAAAATACTACGTTCCCCAATAGTAGGTGCGCCCCCACCCTCATGGGCCCCTCGCAGCTCCACCGACGTACTTCTTCCTCCTATATGTACCCATACTCCCTGAAAACATCCAGGAGCACCATGAAACTCTATTTCCACCGCCGCAACCTTCTGTACTCGTGAGATCCCATCTTGGGGCCTTCTCTGGCGCTTTGCCGGAGGGGGAATCGATCATGGAGGGCTTCTACATCAACACCATAGCCTCTCCAATGATGTGTGAGTAGTTTACCACAGACCTTCGGGTCCATAGTTATTAGCTAGATGGCTTCTTCTCTCTCTTTGGATCTCAATACAAAGTTCTCCTCGATTCTCTTGGAGATCTATTCGATGTAATTGTTTTTGCGGTGTGTTTGTCGAGATCTGATGAATTGTGGGTTTATGATCAAGATTATCTATGAACAATATTTGATTCTTCTCTGAAATCTTTTATGCATAGTTTAAATATCTTTGCAAGTCTCTTCGAATTATCAGTTTGGTCTGGCCTACTAGATTGATCTTTCTTGCAATAGGAGAAGTTCTTAGCTTTGGGTTCAATCCTGCGGTGTCATTTCCCAGTGACAGCAGGGGCAGCAAGGCACGTATTGTATTATTGCCATCGAGGATAAAAAGATGGGGTTTATATCATATTGCTTGAGTTTATCCCTCTACATCATGTCATCTTTCCTAATGCGTTACTCTGTTCTTATGAACTTAATACTCTAGATGCATGCTGGATAGCGGTCGATGTGTGGAGTAATAGTAGTAGATGCAGAATCATTTCGGTCTACTTGTCGCGGACGTGATGCCTATATACATGATCATGCCTAGATATTCTCATAACTATGCGCTTTTCTATCAATTGCTCGATGGTAATTTGTTCGCCCACCATAGAATTTGCTATCTTGAGAGAAGCCACTAGTGAAACCTATGGCCCCCGGGTCTATTCTCCACTATATTATTCTCCCGTCAACAAGCTATTTCTGTTGCTGTTTATTTTGCAATCTTTATTTTCCAATCTATACAACAAAAATACCAAAAAATATTTATCTTATTATCTTTATTAGATCTCACTTTCTAAGTGACCGTGAAGGGATTGACAACCCCTTTATCACGTTGGTTGCAAGGTTCTTGTTTGTTTGTGCAGGTACGAGGGACTTGCGTGTAGTCTCCTACTAGATTGATACCTTGGTTCTCAAAAACTGAGGGAAATACTTACGCTAGTGTGCTGCATCACCTTTCCTCTTCAAAGGAAAACCAACGCAAGCTCAAGAGGTAGCAACAGTGAGCATTTGTCGAATTTTCAAGCATATGCCCTGTTTATCTGTATTTGCTTGTTAGGTTGATTGCAGTGAGACTCTGTCCAATTTTCAATGGCTATATTTGGTTGTTATACTGGTCATTTATGTCTTGTTTATTTCAGTCATTCACAATGTGTTGTTCATTATGTGCAAGTCGGAACTGTGCCGCTCGACTACATCAATATCAGTTTGAACGACTATATTTGGTTCCAATTATTCTTGGTGTAGTTAACACATGCCCTTTATTTTAGTTTTACACATTTATCCAGTGTGATGTTTAAGCATTACCTATGTTCTATTCATTTTCAACAATGCCAGTTTGAATTGCAATATTTGATGGCTGTTAAGCCTGCTGTCGGTAACATTACCTTCCAATTCATATCTGCTTTAACAGCATGCTGAAACCAACACATTCAAGCTATCATTTGGAGATGATGTTGTTTACCTTTGTTATATTTGTTTGATGTTAAGGTTGTTGTACTTATCATGCCTTTCCACTACTTATGCAGGACAACAACGGGAGTGGCCACCATTTTCCGCCGAGGTTAGCTTCAACCCTCGGCTTGTACTCCCCCCGTCATTTCGTAATGTAGTGCATATAGATCCAGGTTTGGACACTTGTTAGCTTCTAATATTGACTTGTTGCTTGTAGGTACATATGCCCTTGCAAGGATCCACGCATCGACCCTTTTTGCCTATGGGGCAATGAGATAT
Organism: Triticum dicoccoides; assembly: GCF_002162155.2. Lineage (NCBI taxonomy): Eukaryota > Viridiplantae > Streptophyta > Magnoliopsida > Poales > Poaceae > Triticum > Triticum dicoccoides. Next base: position 89,106,112 of record NC_041384.1, read on the forward strand.
TGATGAACAAGCATCAAGTGAGGAAACTGATAAGGATTATTAGCAAAAATATATGAATGGTGGCAAGAAAATTATTTGTTTATGCTCTATCCAACACAACAGTGAGTTGTAGGATGGTAACTACAAACTCTGCAGCCTTCTCTTTTTACTGCCCATAATGAGTTGTTAGACAACAATGCCTGAATCTTTTTCGTTCCCAGTGGTTCCCGAAGCAGTTCACTCAAGATTACCTCGCAAAGTACATGATTGGTGGACACGCAATGAAGGTTAAAGTATTTCATCCTGACTACAATGAGCATCGACAAGTCATAATGAAGACAGTGAAGGATGGACGGGCAACCATCACAAGGGGTTGGCCTAGAGTCATGCGTGCATTACGCATGGAGGAGGCATAATATGGGCATTCCGCTTCACCTTCTCCAGCAACCAGAATTTCTTTCCGCATCTCTCTTTATAGTCTTTAGTACAACTGTGGTTCATCATTCTTTACTTGGTGCTTCTGTAGTTCTTCAGTATATGTACCTTTGCATCGAATTATGCATTCATGTTTGAACTATATTTGTAATAAACATGGTTGGATATGAAATAAGTGATTGCCTACTTTCAAATTCAAAACATGTGATTTTTAAATTAGGGATTACACTGCACACGGTTTGCGAAAGCGAAACATCTGCGATAGACGTGGAGATCAGAAATGTTTTTAGGATCCACTACGTGTGCGATCAATCTCCACTGCACACACGACTTTCTCTTGAAAACTGTTTGCGTTAGTCCACCTTGCGCAAACGTTTACCACACCAAAACTGTGTGTGATGGACAACCTTTGCCACACAGTTTCTTCTACACACTGTGTGTGATGCATTCAATAACGCAAACAATAAAGTTGTTAACATCGTGTGCAATGGCAACGCTATCACAAACGATTTAATGGGAAAAATTATGTGTGATGTACCTATGAACGGAAACATTTTCCTTGGAGCGGCTGTGTGGGATGTACATATGAACGAAAATGTTTACCGTGACTGACTATGTGGGATGTACTTGTGACCGAAAACAATTTCGTATGTATAATTGTATTTTTTAGCTCTACTGTACGTATTTCCGTATTTGAGCGCTCATCGGTCGCACATGACCTCATTTTGCTGAGTGTGTGTGCCAGGAGGGCATATCCCCTACGGTTTCTGGGTCGTGTGGGAAGGAACCCCCTATCACCCACACTCACTAGGCGACGGTTCCAAATGCCGTCGCGAAAAGGGGTTAAAAACCATTTGTATAGCACCAATGCATACCAGCGGTAGACATGACCGAGACACCTCTACGGTCAATAATCAATAGCGGAACCTAGATGCCCATATTGGCTCCTACATATTCTACAAAGATCTTTATCGGTCGAACCGTTATGACAACATACGTAATTCCCTTTGTCCATCGGTATGTTACTTGCCCGAGATTCGATCATGGTATCTCTATACCTAGTTCAATCTCGTCACCGACAAGTATCTTTACTCGTTCCGTAATTCATCACCTTGTAACTAACTCTTTAGTCATTTGCTTGCAAGCTTATGATGTGTATTACCGAGAGGGCCCAGAGATACCTCTCCGATACTCAGAGTGACAAATCCTAATCTCGATCTATGCCAACTCAACAAACACCTTCGGACATACCTATAGAGCATATTTATGATCACCCAGTTACATTGTGATGTTTAGCACACAAGTATTCCTCCGGTATCCGGGAGTTGCATAATCTCATAGTCGAAGGAATACGTATTTGACATGAAGAAAGCAATAACAATAAAACTGAACGATTATTATGCTAAGCTAACGGATGGGTCATGTCCATCACATCATTCTCCTAATGATGAGATCCCGTTATCAAATGACAACTCATGTCTATGGTTAGGAAACCTTAACCATCTTTGACCAACGAGCTAGTCTAGTAGAGGCTTATTAGGGACACGATATTTGTTTATGTATTCACACATGTATTTAAGTTTCCGATCAAGAAAATTCTAGCATGAATAATAAACCTTTATCATGAATAAGGAAATACAAAATAACAACTTTATTATTGTCTCTAGGGCATATCTCCTTCACTATGGTTGAACCGCAAGGGAAGTCCGACCGAAGTTTCCATTACGACCCTAAAGGATGCGTGCAAGGTTCTCAAGCCCACCTCGACGGATGGAAATACGCTTCATACACCAGGCCACGGTGCCTACTCTGTCCCAAGCCCACCTGTACCAAGTACCACCTGGTAGACCACTAACACAACCTACAAACACTACTAACTAGTTGCAACTCCTGGACAGAGATCAAGGTGATTAATAAGTCGAGAGAGCTTGATTACCGGAGCCCAATGTGTGGTAGTAGCTAGTCTTGGATAACATACACAGAACTTGATTCTAAAGAACAATCTCAATGAGACAACCCACCATGTACTCCTACATGGCCTCTCATCGCTACCTTTACTAAATCGTGTTCACACACTTAGCTCTCAACGTCAGAACATGATCACAACATTCCAATTCATTCCCAGATGATTCAGGCCTGACACAACACTAAGCATAGCAAGCATGGCATGGATGAAGTCACAACAGGGCTCAAGAAGCTCCTAATAATGCTAGGAAGGTTCAGCTATTTACTGTGAAAATGACAGATCATGCAGAGGAATGGGTTCAACTACCGCAACAAGTAACAGTTGAATCATTGTTGTCCTAATGCAATAAAAGAGACAGGAGCGAGAGAGTGGGTTTGTAATGAGATGAACAAGGGTCAGCAAGAGAACGTCTACGTCCTCGGGGACGACTATTGCTCCCTGTAGCGACAGCGGTGGCGAGCGCGGCGGCGCTGAGCTCATGGCCAAAATGGAAAATGGGGCTAGCGGATGGAAACAAGGATGGGGATAAGGGGGAAACACACAGAATCTCACAAGGATTCTTCCGACGTGGTTGGCGAGCTCGGGGACGGCTTGAAGGAGAGAATCAAATTTGGCAGTCGGCGATGTAGGAGGTTGAAGACGATGGCGATGGCGATGCTGTGAAGCGTCCGGGCTCGTGTGGCTCGATGGAGAGGACGAATACGATGCGGCAAAGCTTGTGGGCTGAAGTCTACTACACAACCTTCTTCTTGTAGACGTTGTTGGGCCTCCAAGTGCCGAGGTTTGTAGGATAGTAGCAAATTTCCCTCAAGTGGATAACTTAAGTTTTATCAATCCGTAGGAGGCGTAGGATGAAGATGGTCTCTCTCAAGCAACCCTGCAACCAAATGACAAAGAGTCTCTTGTGTCCCCAACACACCCAATACAATGGTAAATTGTATAGGTGCACTAGTTCGGCGAAGAGATGGTGATACAAGTGGTATATGGATGGTAGATAAAGGTTTTTTGTAATCTGAAAATATAAAAACAGCAAGGTAACTAATGGTAGAATTAAGCGTAAACGGTATTGCAATGCTAGGAAACAAGGCCTAGGGTTCATACTTTCACTAGTGCAAGTTCTCTCAACAATAATAACATAATTCGATCACATAACTATCCCTCAACATGCAACAAAGAGTCACTCCAAAGTCACTAATAGAGGAGAACAAACAAAGAGATTATGGTAGGGTATGAAACCACCTTAAAGTTATCCTTTCTGATCGATCTATTCAAGAGTCCATAGTAAAATATCATGAAGCTATTCTTTCCGTTCAATCTATCATAGAGGTCATACTAGAATAATACCTTAAGACACAAATCAACCAAAACCCTAATGTCACCTAGATACTCCATGTCACCTCAAGTATCCGTGGGTATGATTATACGATATGGATCACACAATCTTAGATTCATCTATTCAAACCAACACAATGTATTTCAAAGAGTGCCCAAAGATTCTACCGGAGAGTCAAGACAAAAACGTCTGCCAACGCCTATGCATAAGTTCACGAGGGCACTGAACTCGCAAGTTGATCAACCAAACATACATCAAGTGGATCACGTGATATCCCATTGTCACCACAGATAAGCACATGCAAGACATACATCAAGTGTTCTCAAATCCATAAAGACTCAATCCGATAAGATAACTTCAAAGGGAAAATTCAATTCATCACAAGAGAGTAGAGGGGGAGAAACATCATATGATCCAACTATAATAGGAAAGCTCGCGATACATCAAGATCGTACCACCTCAAGAACACGAGAGAGAGAGAGAGAGAGAGAGAGAGAGAGAGAGATCAAACACATAGCTACTGGTACATACCCTCAGCCCCGAGGGAGAACTACTCCCTCCTCGTCACGGAGAGCGCCGGGATGATGAAGATGGCCACCGGAGAGGGATTCCCCCCTCCGGCAGGGTGCCGGAACGGGTCTAGATTGGTTTTCGGTGGCTACGGAGGCTCCTCACAGCGGAACTCCCAATCTATTCTGCTCCCCGAAGTTTTTAGGGTATATGGGTATATATAGGAGGAAGAAGTACGTCGGTGGATCTCCGGGATGTCCACGAGGCAGGGGGCATGCCCAGGGGGGTGGGCGCGCCCCCACCCTCGTGGGCAGCCTGGGACTCTCTTGGTCCATCTCCGATACTCCATGGGCTTCTTCTGGTCCAAAAATAAGTTCCGTGAAGTTTCAGGTCAATTGGACTCCGTTTGATTTTCCTTTTTTGCGATACTCTAAAACAAGGAAAAAACAGAAACTGGCACTGGGCTCTAGGTTAATAGGTTAGTCCCAAAATCATATAAAATAGCATATTAATGCATATAAAACATCCAAGCTGTCAGTACCCCGACTCAATGCCACATCGATCTAGCATGTAACACCTCATATCACTTTGCGGCCTCACGCACGGTATTCCCACGGGTGTCGCCTTACCTTTGCCCGGGACCGTTTGCGCCTTTTGGCACACGTATATGATAGTGTCGCTAGCATCCATATGATAAGGAGCTCGGGCTGACATGGCTAGTCGTAAACCCAAAGTGGCACAAACTTACAGGGACAGGCATCCATGACCCAACATCGAACGTGTCGGTCATCAGCGAGTGAATCCACGCTGTAGCACTGGGCTAGCAGGACTCCGGTGAACCGGGCTGTAGCGGGCTAACAGGACTCCGGTATTCATCGCGTGACATTTCCCCGAAGGGACAGACACAGGAACGAAGAAGGACACATGCCGGCCAGCCTAAGTGTTCCGGATCAGTAGCAAGCTACCATGGCTCGGTGGAACACTAGGAGACATTTCCCCGTAAGAGAGGCTACTAAAGATAAACAACTAGATGGTCAGATCCCACACATACCAAGCATTTCAATAACATACACACAATATGCTCGATATGTGCAAATACAACATGGCATCACAACATGACTCTACGACTCAAGTAATTTATTCAATAGGCTCCGAGGAGCGAGATATTACAAACAGGGGTCTCACGACCCAACATTCAGAGCATACAAGTCAAAGCACAAGCGGAAGCTATCATGTCTGAGTACAGACATCTATAAATGAAAAAGGCTGAGAAGCCTGACTATCTACCAGATCCTGCCGAGGCACAAGACCCTAGCTGAGGTAACAAGCTAAACGTCGAAGTCCACGCGGAACTACTAGCGAGACCGAAGTCTCTCTGCAAAAACATAAAATAGGCAAACGTGAGTACAAATGTACCCAGCAAGACTTACATCAGAACTAACTACATATGCATCATTATCAACAAGGGGATGGTGGGGTTTAACTGCAGCAAGCCAGCTTTGACTCGGTGGCTATCCTAAACTACGACTGCAAGCAACTCTTTTGAGGTGGCGCACACGAGTCCACATATTCACCATATCAATACACCACTATGGATCCGCTCCCGTCTCCCTACGAGAACGCCATCCATAGCACTCACGCTTATCTTGCGCATTTTAGAGTATCCACTTTCACTTGTCTATGAACTGATATAAGCAACCCAGAAGTCCTTTACCGCGGACACGGCTATTCGAATAGATGATATTAACCCTGCAGGGGTGTACTTCTTCATACATGTTTCCACCACTTAGCGTCTGCACACGACATGTGCTCGGCAGACTTCAAGCGAAAGCCGACGTGGGTGTAGACCACGACCTACCTAAACACCTAAGTCTCTAGTCCAGGTTTATTGCCTATTCGGGTTCCATCCATGAGGAGATCCGGCCGGAGTTTCGCTCACAGCCCCAAACGATGTGAACAGGGTTCCCGAGACACCAAACGGGCATCCGGTACACCGTGCCACGTACCTACCGCATCACAGCCCACCCCTACGGTCAGCGCTGTCCACGGCCTCCAGTAAGCTACAAACACCAGAAACTACTTGCAACTCCTGGACAGAGGACAAGGGTGAATAAGAAGTCGAGCGGGGTCATATTTCAGGGCCCAATGTATGGTAGTAGCTGAATCATGGATCACAAACACAGAACTCAGTTCCTGAGGACGGCTGCAATGAGACAACCCACCATGTACTCCTACATGGCCTCTCACCGACACCTTTTACCAAATCGTGTTCACACACTTCGCTCACACACAGTAGGACATGTTCACACACCTCTGATTCATCCCGGATGAATCAGACCTGACACAACTCTAAGCAGTAGCAGGCATGACAAACAAGCATGAATGAGTAGGCACAACAGGGCTCAAACAACTCCTACTCATGCTAGTGGGTTTCATCTATTTACTGTGGAATGACAGGTCATGCAGAGGATAAAGGGGTTCAACTACCGCAGCAAGTAACAGAAGAATCGTTGTTGTCCTAATGCATTAAAAGAGAGCAGGAGCGAGAGAGTAGGATTGTATCGGAATGAACAAGGGGGTTTTGCTTGCCTGGCACTTCTGAAGATAACATTGAGTCTTCATCAGTGTCAACGATCACATCATCGGTATCACGTCTATCGAGAGGGGACAAATACCGGCAACACAGAAGGGAACACAATCAATGCAATGCACAATATGATGCATGATCATGACATGGCAAAATGAATGTGTTTTGAGCTAATGCAACTAGCAACAGATTAAATGAAGTTGGTTTGAATACAAGATTCAAATTCAAACTCCATATGTGATTATTTAAATGCCCTTTATATGATTTGTGCTAAACAGCATCTATAAGTTGTTCTAACATGCATGAAAATGGTACAGATGGATTCCTTGAATTTTTCTGATAATTTTTCATATATAAATTATTTAATTTGGAGTTACGGTTGAATTACTATGAATTTTTGAAGTTTTGAACATTTTCTGGAATTTCCTGAATATTTAGAATTAAAATAATTCTAGAAAATGATTTAACTGCGTCAGCCTGACGCCAGCATGACGTCAGCGAGTCAACGGCCAGGTCCAGGTCAAACCTGACGTGCGGGGTCCACACATCAGTGACACAGGAACTAATCCCGCGTTGACTCGGGCTTTGACCCGCTACGGGGCCCGCTGTCAGTGTCTGTTAGTGTGCTAATTGGGGGGATTAGCCGCTAATGGCAATGCCACGTCAGCTCCCGCCGGAGTTTCGCCGGCGACGACCATGGCCGACGACGGAGATGCAACGTGTGCTCGCTACGGAGCACCATTCGACGCGTGGTTTGCTCCTACGGGTAGCTGAAGATGCGCCGCATCCAACTGGGCGAGCGGCAGCGGCTGTGGTGGCCGGAACTCACCGGAAACGAGCTCGCGGCGGCGCCGGAGTTCCGGACCTCAATGAGAATGGAGCTCCGGTGCACGGGGAAACTAGTGGAGGGTCTCAGCAGACTCCTGACGACGCGAGGAGCACAAATATGTGCTCGGCCGTGACAGATGCTGGCTCAAACGACGACGAGCTACGCGGCGGCGGCATGGAGCTCTCGGCCACGACGGGGCTATGGCCTAGAGGTCAAAAGCGACCAGGGAAGAAGGGGGAAACGACTCAGGGGCTCACCGCGAGTCCGTTGGGAGGGTTAGTGGGCTCGAAGATGTCTTGTCGGGGGCGAATCGACGACGGCGATCGACGGGGCCGAAGGTTGAAGAAGGCGGTGGTGTGGGTGTTCGGGGGCGTCCGGCAGCGCGTGTGCCCTTGAGGAGGCGTAGACGACGGAGGTGGAGCTCCTGGACAGATGGGAAGGCTAGGCGGTGGCTGTGGCCGCGGCGAACAGCGTCGGTGGCGATGGTGGCGTTCGGC
>NC_041384.1:89114476-89148083 GCF_002162155.2 Triticum dicoccoides
CGTCTCCAGGCGCGGGGACAGGGAGGAGGTTGAGCCTCCAGCGCGAAGCAGGAGGTGGAGCCTGCGTGCGCGGCGCTTTCTCACGGCGACAGCAGCAGCTTTGGGGCGAGGGGAGGAAGACGACAGGGGGGGAACGCCTGGTGGGCTGGGCCGCACAGGAGCTGGGCCGGCTGGGCTACCAGGTGAGCGCCAGGTAAGGTTTCTCTCCTCTCTTCTTTTCCTATTTTTGTTGTTTTTATTTATTTTGGTCTGTGTTGTTTTAGTTTAGTAAAATACTAAACCATTTAATAAAATCCTGAAAATAGTTATGTGGCTAGAACTAAAATATACCAAACCACATAAAATGTTCCAGCATTATTGGACATATATTATTTATATATCAAATATATATCCAATACAAATAGTTATTTATTTAATTCAAAGGCCCAAAATAATTAACTCTGGATACCAAAAATATTGTTTTGAGTTTTACCTCTTTGCAATATTTTCAGAGACTAAGAGGAACATTTTCTTGGACTTCTTTGAGAAGATTTTAATGTTGATCATTTTTAGAAGGTTTCTGAGGCTTTAAAAATCCCTCAATTCAAATTTCATTTGAATTAAAACATGATGCTCACATGAGGTCTAGCCTAGTGCATAACAGGACCAGGGATGTGACAACTCACCCCCACTAAACAAAAATCTCGTCTCGAGATTCAAGCGTAGGGTAAGATGAAGGGGGAACGCGACCTAGCACAATCTTCACGATCCAGGTTGCACTTCATAGGAACGTTGATTTGATCATCATCCTGTCTTGACGTCTTGCTCTGGAAACTCCAACCAACATGACAACGAGAGAAGGAGGGGAACTCTAGAAGGATCAATCTTCTCGAAGGTCGAACAACTCAGGATTAACTCATGGAATGGGACATAGCAACATTTCTCGAGCTGAGGGACGAAGCACACCTCTAGAGGGATGGAGTGGAGCAGATGACGAGGTTTACCAGGTAGACTACAATTCCACACTTAAAAAGGTGGTAAACGATTGTCATCGTAGCGAGGAGTTGAGTTGCCATGATACCACAACGAGGCACCTTAGGGATGGTGACTCGTAGATATATCCCCTTAAGTGGCAAAAAGAATTACCTTTGATTCAAAGATCATTGAAACTCTTTATACCAGCCTAAGGCAATCACAAGCGATCATTTGGAGGGGGTCGATAGAATGGCATACTCGGACTTGGATGATGTGGATTACCTAGTTGAAGACAACGTAATGGATGAATTTGCTTATCACCGGAAATGGAAGAGACCCATGGTAGAATGGCACATTGGCGGTGCAAGCTGGGAACAAAATGCAAATGCTGGGAATGATTCTGGTAACTGGGGAAGAACCCAACAATAGAGAGTGAATTCACTGTTTGAAAAGGTCATAGCATTGCCGAGGAAACTGAGAGGAATCCCGGTTAGTGCCGATGATATCACGTAGCGCTTGTGCGTGCTCTCAAGAACTTGAGCATTTCCACAATCATCAAGGTTTTACCAATATCCGTGTCAAGGATCCTGGCAACACAACTTGCTACCATGATGAATGATGATGGATGATGCAGATGCAAAGGAAGATAACACTTTCTTAGATTTCACCCTTGGCGGGGCCAAGGAAATAAAATCTGGATGATCGACCGAGAGACATTTAGCACTCCGCTTCTAATGTTCTCCTTGATGTGCTAGTGTAACCCGATATGGTTTGATATCTAGAACATCAAGTAAAAAGGTCGGACTTCGGATCTCAAAATCCATAGGGGCAACTAGGGAGTAAATCCTATGAAATCCCTATGGGGAGGTGGCCAACTTCCTCAATCAAGATATTATAATAACAGGTCTTCCGGCTAGGTGTGTTGGCCACGACATCCACTTTACCGGTTTTCGAGGGACCGATATTATAGTTCTTGGGAAATGTTCCAAACCATCATATCTACCTGAGACTCAGATCTGGTTGGTGTCAGGATATTCCAGACTCATCGAGTCTAGGAAGAAAAACGAAAGTTTGCAACACAAATTGATGAGATGACGTTGCGAGATTCTCGGGAATGAACTACGATAGCAAGCTCCAAACATGAGCTGGTTCTGCTACTAACATGTGAACACGTTGTCCCAGACAAGCATGGCCACGTAGTAGTCTTATAATCAAACACTACCGAGTTCGGGTGGGGAACCATAATCGAGGATATCGAAGTCTTTACGCAAGTCCATGGATTAGATCCCAAGCATAGACTTCTTTTCCTTGAACAAGTCAATCAGTGGCTTAGTGTGCTAGGGACACATATAGAATGAAGGTTGCAAGTCTCCAGACTATAGAATACTTCGCACGTGTGCATGACTGATTTGGGATGATTCCAAAGGAAACAAAACAATCTTTCTCAAATTCACGGCGGCAACTTTAACCAAATGCACGTGTATAAGAGGAAGTCACTCCTTTCATCAAACAAATACTTCATGAGCTAGCATGAAGAAAATGCTTTCAAAAGTTTCCAACACTAGCTTAATGTTCAACAACATCATGGAGGAGATAAGGATGTTGCCAATGGGCTCAACAACAATTCTTCCGGGTTTCCCTTTAAAAGGAATTCCATAGTTAAGTGAACAAGTGATAGCATTGGTCAGACCCGAAAGATATAATGGTGTATGCTCGAGGGATCAACCACGAGTAAGACAACATTACGAATATCGTTGGTTCTGGTCTGATTGGATGATAGCCCATACTCCAATCAAAGGTAAGATAAAAATGATAGGTCCAGCAACTGATCACAGGGACCAATCGATGAAGATATCATCTTTCGTCAACACATACTACACAAGAATATCCCTTTGGAATGAACTAAGTCAGGCAAGATTTTATCTTCCAACTCTCCAAGTTGTTGTCTAGCTTAACCAACTAGCTCAGGGATATCCAACACAGATTCTTGGAGAAGGGTGGTTCACAAGAAACCAACTTGATCATGAGCTCAACACAGCGGTCAGGTGACAACCTGGTAATACTTCCGAGAAGATCTTCGGAAAATCACGAACCACCGATATGTTACTAAGCTCGAGAACAATCTTGCTTTTTGAGGCAAGACGATATGATCAATAGAGCGAAGATTTGAAATAATCCTAACTCATCGATCGAGGAGTGCACCGAGAACAAGGACTAGGTAGCATGATCAACCTTAGGATGATGATTCAAAACCAACACGCTAAGAATGAAATTATTGTCCATTAACTACCAAGCAACAAGGTTGCTAGGAGTATTGAATTCACACATCACGATTCACTTGTCGGCATTCCGGTTGCGACAACACGGAACCGAGGGATGAATAATGATGGCGAGAAGTATCACTACATCAAGAATTCACAAGAGCCGGTGCAATCCTCATGAAAATCCTGACATAAAGACGGTAATACTTCAGGGTAGAACAGAATCAAAAGCTGGGCTGGCATTTTGATCTTCGGAGCACAATTGCTTTGACCCAATCCTAGATATGGAAGAGGTACTGGAGTTTGTTTCTCCTATCATTCCGCGATAGAATGGCTTGACGGACCACAAGAGTAATAGGCATCGATAAACGAACGCACGCATACTCTTGACTATCAATTGATAGACGAAGGTCAGTAGACAACTAAAGAGGGACAACTCAAAGGAACATATAACTTTCTGAGTTGTGGATGCATAAATTAGTATGTCGAACCAAGTTCAACATAATTCTTTCGGATAACCCATGTAGAAAGGTTGAGCTGGCAGAGTCACAATATAGCATGGAGAACTCATCGAGAGCGCTCTTGTTGTCATCTTTTGGTTCAGAAGAACTCCTGCCAAGAATGATTCATGGTAATTGGAAGAAGGATGTACCATGAACCTCGAGGACTATCGCAAAGGTTACTATTATCCTAAAGGAACTAGCAACACTATCAACATGATGTAAGTAGGATGAATCTCGGGTTCAAAACCCAGGAATAGAATACCTACTTCTAAGTAGCATCACGGAATGCTTTCGAGAATAAAGGCCAGAATCATCACACTAGGACACAAATCATGGCTAGACCACTAGATGATCCCCTGAGACACCTAGGGTCATAATAATTATTCCAACATAAAGGTCGAGGCAGTAGAATACCTCAACTCAACAATTAGTGTGATTGAGCTGGCATAAAGGAGCATCGAAACCAGAGGGAAAGGATTTTGCAAATGGATCAGACTATTTAGAAACCTGGAATGACTCGGACAGCATAACGGCTGTAAATGCTCAGAAGAGATTTGAGACATTCACAAAAATGGTGGCATAACCACTCAGAAGCACAATATCAAGATTTCGAGATCATCAGTTAACATACAGAAGTCGTAGGAACTGAACTCAAGCTTAAATCCAACAATCTATAAGTCTACGGATTACTAACACATGATCCTGATAGAAAGGAGAGATAGCCTAGTTCTTAATCCCCACAGGAAAGATAAGATGACTCAGATCAGAAGGGCATAAGGTATAAGGAGTAAAAAGAGCCTTACGTTCCATCCCACAATCAATTCCCTTATATAACTAAAGAATTTCTAGACTCAACTTCGACCAGTTTGGCTTGGTAATCCTACAGGCAGTCAAGCTCTGATACCAACGCTGTCAGTACCCCGACTCAATGCCACATCGATCTAGCATGTAACACCTCATATCACTTTGCGGCCTCACGCACGGTATTCCGACGGGTGTCGCCTTACCTTTGCCCGGGACCGTTTGCGCCTTTTGGCACACGTATATGATAGTGTCGCTAGCATCCATATGATAAGGAGCCCGGGCTGACATGGCTAGTCGTAAACCCAAAGTGGCACAAACTTACAGGGACAGGCATCCATGACCCAACATCGAACGTGTCGGTCATCAGCGAGTGAATCCAGGCTGTAGCACTGGGCTAGCAGGACTCCGGTGAACCGGGCTGTAGCGGGCTAACAGGACTCCGGTATTCATCGCGTGACATTTCCCCGAAGGGACAGACACAGGAACGAAGAAGGACACATGCCGGCCAGCCTAAGTGTTCCGGAGCAGTAGCAAGCTACCATGGCTCGGTGGAACACTAGGAGACATTTCCCCGTAAGAGAGGCTACTAAAGATAAACAACTAGATGGTCAGATCCCACACATACCAAGCATTTCAATAACATACACACAATATGCTCGATATGTGCAAATACAACATGGCATCACAACATGACTCTACGACTCAAGTAATTTATTCAATAGGCTCCGAGGAGCGAGATATTACAAACAGGGGTCTCACGACCCAACATTCAGAGCATACAAGTCAAAGCACAAGCGGAAGCTATCATGTCTGAGTACAGACATCTATAAATGAAAAAGGCTGAGAAGCCTGACTATCTACCAGATCCTGCCGAGGCACAAGACCGTAGCTGAGGTAACAAGCTAAACGTCGAAGTCCACGCGGAACTACTAGCAAGACCGAAGTCTCTCTGCAAAAACATAAAATAGGCAAACGTGAGTACAAATGTACCCAGCAAGACTTACATCAGAACTAACTACATATGCATCATTATCAACAAGGGGATGGTGGGTTTTAACTGCAGCAAGCCAGCTTTGACTCGGTGGCTATCCTAAACTACGACTGCAAGCAACTCTTTTGAGGTGGCGCACACGAGTCCACATATTCACCATATCAATACACCACTATGGATCCGCTCCCGTCTCCCTACGAGAACGCCATCCATAGCACTCACGCTTATCTTGCGCATTTTAGAGTATCCACTTTCACTTGTCTATGAACTGATATAAGCAACCCAGAAGTCCTTTACCGCGGACACGGCTATTCAAATAGATGATATTAACCCTGCAGGGGTGTACTTCTTCATACATGTTTCCACCACTTAGCGTCTGCACACGACATGTGCTCGGCAGACTTCAAGAAAAAGCCGACATGGGTGTAGACCACGACCTACCTAAACACCTAAGTCTCTAGTCCAGGTTTATTGCCTATTCGGGTTCCATCCATGAGGAGATCCGGTCGGAGTTTCGCTCACAGCCCCAAACAATGTGAACAGGGTTCCCGAGACACCAAACGGGCATCGAGTACACCATGCCACGTACCTACCGCATCACAGCCCACCCCTACGGTCAGCGCTGTCCACGGCCTCCAGTAAGCTACAAACACCAAAAACTACTTGCAACTCCTGGACAGAGGACAAGGGTGAATAAGAAGTCGAGCGGGGTCATATTTCAGGGCCCAATGTATGGTAGTAGCTGAATCATGGATCACAAACACAGAACTCAGTTCCTGAGGACGGCTGCAATGAGACAACCCACCATGTACTCCTACATGGCCTCTCACCGACACCTTTTACCAAATCGTGTTCACACACTTAGCTCACACACAGTAGGACATGTTCACACACCTCTGATTCATCCCGGATGAATCAGACCTGACACAACTCTAAGCAGTAGCAGGCATGACAAACAAGCATGAATGAGTAGGCACAACAGGGCTCAAACAACTCCTACTCATGCTAGTGGGTTTCATCTATTTACTGTGGAATGACAGGTCATGCAGAGGATAAAGGGGTTCAACTACCGCAGCAAGTAACAGAAGAATCGTTGTTGTCCTAATGCATTAAAAGAGAGCGGGAGCGAGAGAGTAGGATTGTATCGGAATGAACAAGGGGGTTTTGCTTGCCTGGCACTTCTGAAGATAACATTGAGTCTTCATCAGTGTCAACGATCACATCATCGGTATCACGTCTATCGAGAGGGGACAAATACCGGCAACACAGAAGGGAACACAATCAATGCAATGCACAATATGATGCATGATCATGACATGGCAAAATGAATGTGTTTTGAGCTAATGCAACTAGCAACAGATTAAATGAAGTTGGTTTGAATACAAGATTCAAATTCAAACTCCATATGTGATTATTTAAATGCCCTTTATATGATTTGTGCTAAACAGCATCTATAAGTTGTTCTAACATGCATGAAAATGGTACAGATGGATTCCTTGAATTTTTCTGATAATTTTTCATATATAAGTTATTTAATTTGGAGTTACGGTTGAATTACTATGAATTTTTGAAGTTTTGAACATTTTCTGGAATTTCCTGAATATTTAGAATTAAAATAATTCCAGAGAATGATTTAACTGCGTCAGCCTGACGCCAGCATGACGTCAGCGAGTCAACGGCCAGGTCCAGGTCAAACCTGACGTGCGGGGTCCACACGTCAGTGACACAGGAACTAATCCCGCGTTGACTCGGGCTTTGACCCGCTACGGGGCCCGCTGTCAGTGTCTGTTAGTGTGCTAATTGGGGGGATTAGCCACTAATGGCAACACCACGTCAGCTCCCGCCGGAGTTTCGCCGGCGACGACCATGGCCGACGACGGAGATGCAACGTGTGCTCGCTACGGAGCACCATTCGACGCGTGGTTTGCTCCTACGGGTAGCTGAAGATGCACCGCATCCAACTGGGCGAGCGGCAGCGGCTGTGGTGGCCGGAGCTCGCCGGAAACGAGCTCGCGGCGGCGCCGTAGTTCCGAACCTCAATGAGAATGGAGCTCCGGTGCACGGGGAAACTAGTGGAGGGTCTCAGCAGACTCCTGACGACGCGAGGAGCACAAATATGTGCTCGGCCGTGACAGATGCTGGCTCAAACGATGACGAGCTACGCGGCGGCGGCATGGAGCTCTCGGCCACGACGGGGCTATGGCCTAGAGGTCAAAAGCGACCAGGGAAGAAGGGGGAAACGACTCAGGGGCTCACCGCGAGTCCGTTGGGAGGGTTAGTGGGCTCGAAGATGTCTTGTCGGGGGCGAATTGACGACGGCGATCGACGGGGCCGAAGGTTGAAGAAGGCGGCGGTGTGGGCGTTCGGGGGCATCCGGCGGCGCGTGTGCCCTTGAGGAGGCGTAGACGACGGAGATGGAGCTCCTGGACAGATGGGAAGGCTAGGCGGTGGCTGTGGCCGCGGCGAACGGCGTCGGTGGCGATGGTGGCGTTCGGCCATGGCTGCGGCAAGCGAGGGGGAGAGCCAGGAAAGAGGGGGGAAGAACAGAGGGGGTCGAGGTGTCTCCAGGCGCGGGGACAGGGAGGAGGTTGAGCCTCCAGCCCGAAGCAGGAGGTGGAGCCTGCGTGCGCGGCGCTTTCTCACGACGACAGCAGCAGCTTTGGGGCGAGGGGAGGAAGACGACAGGGGGGGAACGCCTGGTGGGCTGGGCCGCACAGGAGCTGGGCCGGCTGGGCTACCAGGTGAGCGCCAGGTAAGGTTTCTCTCCTCTCTGCTTTTCCTATTTTTGTTGTTTTTATTTATTTTGTTCTGTGTTGTTTTAGTTTAGTAAAATACTAAACCATTTTATAAAATCCTGAAAATAGTTATGTGGCTAGAACTAAAATATACCAAACCACATAAAATGTTCCAGCATTATTGGACATATATTATTTATATATCAAATATATATCCAATGCAAATAGTTATTTATTTAATTCAAAGGCCCAAAATAATTAACTCTGAGATACCAAAAATATTGTTTTGAGTTTTACCTCTTTGCAATATTTTCAGAGACTAAGAGGAACATTTTCTTGGACTTCTTTGAGAAGATTTTAATGTTGATCATTTTTAGAAGGTTTCTGAGGCTTTAAAAATCCCTCAATTCAAATTTCATTTGAATTAAAACATGATGCTCACATGAGGTCTAGCCTAGTGCATAACAGGACCAGGGATGTGACACAAGGTTGATAATATAATAGCATGGAACAATCAAAAATTATAGATACGTTGGAGACGTATTAGCATCCCCAAGCTTAATTCCTGCTCGTCCTCGAGTAGGTAAATGATAAAAACAAAATATTTTATGTGGAATTCTACCTAACATATTTCTCTATGTAATTCTTTATTGTGGTAAGAATATTCAGATCCATAAGATTCAAGACAAAAGTTTAATATTGACATAAAAATAATAATACTTCAAGCATACTAACCAAGCAATCATGTCTTCTCAAAATAACATGGCCAAAGAAAGCTATCCCTACAAAATCATATAGTCTGGCTATGCTCCATCTTCACCACACAACGTATTTAAATCATGCACAACCCTGATGACAAGCCAAGCAATTGTTTCATACTTTTGATGTTCTCAAACTTTTTTAATCTTCATGCAATATATGAGTGTGAGCCATGGATATAGCACTATATGTGGAATAGAAGGGTGGTTGTGGAGAAGACAAAAAGGAGAAGATAGTCTCACATCAACTATGTGTATTAACGGGCTATGGAGATGCCCATCAATAGATATCAATGTGCGTGAGTAGGGATTGCCATGCAACGGGTGCACTAGAGCTATAAGTGTATGAAAGCTCAACAAAAGAAACTAGTGGGTGTGCATCCAACTTGCTTGCTCACGAAGACCTAGGGCATTTTTAGGAAGCCCATCATTGGAATATACAAGCCAAGGTCTATAATGAAATATTCCCACTAGTATATGAAAGGGACAACATAGGAGACTCTCTATCATGAAGATCATGGTGCTACTTTGAAGCACAAGTGTGGTAAAAGGATAGTGGTATTGTCCCTTCTCTCTTTTTCTCTCATTTTTTTTATTTGGGCCTTTTCTATTTTTTTATTGCCTCTTTTTTTAGTCCGGAGTCTCATCCCGACTTGTGGGGCAATCATAGTCTCCATCATCCTTTCCTCACTGGGACAGTGCTCTAATAATGATGATCATCACACTTTTATTTACTTACACTCAAGAATTACAACTCAATACTTAGAACAAGATATGACTCTATATGAATATCTCCGGCGGTGTACCAGGATGTGCAATGAATCATGAGTGACATGTATGAAAGCATTATGAACGGTGGCTTTGCCACAAATACGATGTCAACTACATGATCATGCAAAGCAATATGACAACGATGGAGCGTGTCATAATAACGGAATGGTGGAAAGTTGCATGGCAATATATCTCGGAATGGCTATGGAAATGCCATAATAGGTAGGTATGGTGGCTGTTTTGAGGAAGGTATATGGTGGGTTTATGGTACCAGCGAAAGTTGCGCGGTACTAGAGAGGCTAGCAATGGTGGAAGGGTGAGAGTGCGTATAATCCATGGACTCAACATTAGTCATAAAGAACTCACATACTTATTGCAAAAATCTATTAGTTATCAAAACAAAGTACTACGCGCATGCTCCTAGGGGGATAGATTGGTAGGAAAAGACCATCGCTCATCCCCGACCGCCACTCATAAGGAAGACAATCAATAAATAAATCATGCTTCGACTTCATCACATAACGGTTCACCATACGTGCATGCTACGGGAATCACAAACTTTAGAACAAGTATTTCTGGAATTCACAACTACTCAACTAGCATGACTCTAATATCACCATCTCCATATCTCAAAACAATCATCAAGTATCAAACTTCTCATAGTATTCAATGCACTTTATATGAAAGTTTTTATTATATCCCTCTTGGATGCCCATCATATTAGGACTAATTTCATAAACAAAGAAAATTACCATGCTGTTCTAAAGACTCTCAAAATAATATAAGTGAAGCACGAGAGTTCAACTATTTCTTCAAAATAAAACCACTGCCGTGCTCTAAAAGATATAAGTGAAGCACTAGAGCAAATGACAAACTACTCCAAAAGATATAAGTGAAGATCAATGAGTAGTCGAATAATTATGCAACTATGTGAAGACTCTCTAACATTTAATAATTTAAAATCTTGGTATTTTATTCAAACAGCAAGCAAAACAAAAGAAAATAAAATGACGCTCCAAGCAAAACACATATCATGTGGTGAATAAAAATATAGCTCTAAGTAAAGTTACCGATGAACGAAGACGAAAGAGGGGATGCCTTCCGGGGCATCCCCAAGCTTAGGCTCTTGGTTGTACTTGAATATTTCCTTGGGGTTCCATGGAAATCCCAAAGATTAGGCTCTTGCCACTCCCTATTCCATAATCCATGGAGTCTTTACCCAAAACATGAAAACTTCACAACACAAAACTTAACAGAAAACTCATAAGCTCCGTTAGCAAAAGAAAACAAAACACCACTTCAAGGTACTGTAGTGAACTCATTATTTATTTATATTGGTGTTAAACCTACTGTATTCGAACTTCTCTATGGTTTATAAACTCTTTTACTAGCCATAGATTCATTAAAATAAGCAAACAACACACGAAAAAACAGAATCTGTAAAAAACAGAACAGTCTGTAGTAATCTGTAACTAACGCAAACTTCTGGAACTCATAAATTCTCAAATAAGTTTGTGGACTTGAGGAATTTGTCTATTAATCCTCTGCAAAAAGAATCAACTTAATATCGCTCTCCTGTAAAAAATGGCTGCTAATCTCGTGAGCGCTAAAGTTTCTTTTTTTTTACAGCAGGATCACATAAACTTCCCCCAAGTCTTCCCAAAGGTTCTACTTGGAACAAACACTAATTAAACACAAAAAACACAACCATAACAGAGGCTAGATGAAATATTTATTAATAAACAGGAAAAAAAAGCAAGGAACAAGAATAAAATTGGGTTGCCTCCCAACAAGCGTTATCGTTTAACGCCCCTAGCTAGGCATGATGAATTCAATGATGCTCACATAAAAGATAAGAATTGAAACATAAAGCGAGCATCATGAAGAATATGAATAGAACATTTAAGTATAACCCACTTCCTATGCATACGGATTTTGTGAGCAAACAACTTGTGGGAACAAGAATCAACTTGCATAGGAAGGTAAAACAAGCATAACTTCAAATTTTTAAGCACATAGAGAGGGAACTTGATATTATTGCAATTCCTACAAGCTTATATTCCTCCCTCATAATAATTTTCACTAGCATCGTGAATGAATTCATCAATATAACCATCACATAGAGCATTCTTTTCATGATCTAAAAGCATAGAAAATTTACTACTCTCCACATAAGCAAAATTCTTCTCATTTGGGATAGTGGGAGTATCATAAGAGACTTGAATAATATAAATTTTTTCCACATTAAAGGAGTAATGTTCAGAAAAGGGGTAATCATAATCATGACAAGTTTTATAAATATAATCATCACTACTTTTTATAGCATACATGTCATCATAATAATCATCATATGTAGCAACTTTGTTCTCATCATAATCGATTGAAACATATTCCAAGATAGTGGAATCATCACTAAATAAAGTCATGACCTCTCCAAATCTACTTTCATCAATATAATCATCATAAATAGGAGGCATGCTTTCATCATAATAAATTTGCTCATCAAAACTTGGGGGACAAAAAATATCATCTTCATCAAACATAGCTTGCCCAAGCTTGTGGCTTTACATGTCATTAGCATCATGGATATTCAAGGAATTCATACTAACAACATTGCAATCATGCTCATCATTCAAATATTTAGTGCCAAACATTTTAATGCATCCTTCTTCTAACACTTTGGCACAATTTTCCTTTCCATCATACACACGAAAGAAATTAAAAAGATGAAGCGTATGAGGCAAACTCAATTCCATATTTTTTGGTAGTTTTCTTTTATAGACTAAACTAGTGATAAATCAAGAAACTAAGATTCGATTGCAAGATCTAAAGATATACTTTCAAGCGCTAACCTCCCCGGCAATGGTGCCAGAAAAGAGCCTGATGTCTACTACACAACCTTCTTCTTGCACACGTTGTTGGGCCTCCAAGTGCAGAGGTTTGTAGGACAGTAGCAAATTTCCCTCAAGTGGATGACCTAAGGTTTATCAATCCATGGGAGGCATAGGATGAAGATGGTCTCTCTCAAGCAACCCTGCAACCAAATGACAAAGAGTCTCTTGTGTCCCCAACACACCCAATACAATGGTAAATTGTATAGGTGCACCAGTTTGGCGAAGAGATGGTGATACAAGTGATATATGGATGGTAGATAAAGGTTTTTGTAATCTGAAAATATAAAAACAGCAAGGTAACTAATGGTAAAAGTGAGCGTAAACGGTATTGCAATGCTAGGAAACAAGGCCTAGGGTTCATACTTTCACTAGTGCAAGTTCTCTCAACAATAATAACTTAATTGGATCACATAAATATCCATCAACATGCAACAAAGAGTCACTCCTATGTCACTAATAGCGGAGAACAAACGAAGAGATTATGGTAGGGTACGAAACCACCTCAAAGTTATCCTTTTTGATCGATCTATTCAAGAGTCCGTAGTAAAATATCATGAAGCTATTCTTTCCGTTCAATCTATCATAGAGTTCGTACTAGAATAACACCTTAAGACACAAATAAACCAAAACCATAATGTCACCTAGATACTCCAATGTCACCTCAAGTATCCGTGGGTATGATTATAAGATATGCATCACACAATCTCAGATTCATCTATTCAAACCAACACAAAGTACTTCAAAGAGTGCCCAAAAGATTCTACCGGAGAGTCAAGACGAAAACGTGTGCCAACCCCTATGCATAAGTTCAGGAGGGCACGGAACTCGCAAGTTGATCACCAAAACATACATCAAGTGGATCACGTGATATCCCATTGTCACCACAGATAAGCACATGCAAGACATACATCAAGTGTTCTCAAATCCTTAAAGACTCAATTCGATAAGATAACTTCAAAGGGAAAACTTAATTCATCACAAGAGAGTAGAGGGGGAGAAACATCATAAGATCCAACTATAATAGCAAAGCTCGCGATACATCAAGATCGTACCACCTCAAGAACACAAGAGAGAGAGAGAGATCAAACACATAGCTACTGGTACATACCCTCAGCCCCGAGGGAGAACTACTCTCTCCTCGTCATGGAGAGCACCGGGATGATAAAGATGGCCACCGGAGAGGGATTCCCCCTCCGGCAGGGTGCCAGAACGGGTCTAGATTGGTTTTCGGTGGCTACGGAGGCTTTTGACGGCGGAACTCCCGATCTATTCTGCTCCCCGAAGTTTTTAGGGTATATGGGTATATATAGGAGGTAGAAGTACGTCGGTGGATCTCCGAGTTTTCCACGAGGCAGGGGGCGCACCCAAGGGGGTGGGCGTGCCCACCACCCTCCACTACTAGGAAAAGGGATATAGCCAATATGGGCATTAATGGCGCACCATGTATGTGGTGCACCATTGCTATATAGCAGTGGCGCACTAGATACAGGTGCGCCATTAGTGTCCTCATTACTAATGGCGCACCACACACACGGTGGGCCATTACTAGCAAATTTTATTTTTATTTTATTTTTCCAAAACTATTAAGGGCGCACCAGCGCACGGTGCGCCATTAGTAGTTTTAACCAGTAATGGCGCACTACACACACGGTGCGCCATTACTAACAATTTTTTTTCAAAACTACAATGCGCCATTACTAGTTCCATTACTAGTTCAAACTAGTAATGGCGCACCACAACCAAGGTGCGCCACTACTAATAATTACTAGTTCAAACTAACGTCCTTCTCCCATCCCCTCGCCTCTCGCCACCGCCGTCGATCCCCTTCCAACACCGCACCGCCGCCCCCACCCACCGGCGACCTCGCTCCCGGGCTCCACTGCCTCCACCCACCCCCTCCCTCGCCTTCGCCGCACCCACCCACCCCCTCCCTCGCCTTCCCAGCCCCCAAAACCCTAGAAACCCGCGGCGCCTCTCCACTCGAGCTCCACCGTTCGAGGCGACAAGCGACAGGCAAGGCGGCGAGCCACGGAAGCAGGGTGCGACGGCGCTCGACCCCTCCACCTCTTCTTCCTCGGGGAAGCAGAGCCGAAGCGGAAGCAGAGCCGAACTCGCCGATGTAGACGTGCTCCCCCGCCGCCCCCAGTAGACATGCTCGCCGTTGTAGACGTGCTCGTCGGGGCCTCTCCTCCGATGTCACCGTTGAGCCACCGTGCCCTGCCCTCTCCCTCTGCTCCTCCCTCCTTGCCCTCTCCCTCTCTGCTTGATCCCTTCTCTTCTCCGTCTCCACCTTATGTTCTTGCCTGTGAGGTGTTTGATTAAATGTCAATTCACACGATTGATGCAGCCACGTCCATGATGTCTACTACACAATCTTCTTCTTGTAGACGTTGTTGGGCCTCCAAGTGCAGAGGTTTGTAGGACAGTAGCAAATTTCCCTCAAGTGTATGACCTAAGGTTTATCAATCTGTAGGAGGCGTAGGATGAAGATGGTCTCTCTCAAGCAACCCTGCAACCAAATAAAAAGAGTCTCTTGTGTCCCCAACACACCCAATACAATGGTAAATTTTATAGGTGCACTAGTTCGGCGAAGAGATGGTGATACAAGTGGTATATGGATGGTAGATAAAGGTTTTTGCGATCTGAAATTATAAAAACAGCAAGGTAACTAATGATAAAAGTGAGCACAAACGGTATTGCAATGTGTTGAAACAAGGCCTAGGGTTCATACTTTCACTAGTGCAAGTTCCCTCAACAATAATAACATAATTGGATCATATAACTATCCCTCAACATGCAACAAAGAGTCACTCCAAAGTCACTAATAGCGGAAAACAAACGAAGAGATTATGGTAGGGTACGAAACCACCTCAAAGTTATTCTTTCCAGTCAATCCGTTGGGCTATTCCTATAAGTGTCACAAACAGCCCTAGAGTTCATACTAGAATAAAACTTTAAGACACAAATCAACCAAAACCCTAATTTCACCTAGATACTCCAATGTCACCTCAAGTATCCGTGGGTATGATTATACGATATGCATCACACAATCTCAGATTCAACTATTCAAACCAACACAAAGTACTTCAAAGAGTGCCCCAAAGTTTCTACCGGAGAGTCAAGACGAAAATGTGTGCCAACCCCTATGCATAGGTTCATGGGCGGAACCCGCAAGTTGATCACCAAAACATACATCAAGTGGATCAATAGAATACCCCATTTTCACCACGGGTATCCCACGCAAGACATACATCAAGTGTTCTCAAATCCTTATAAAGACTCAATCCGATAAGACAACTTCAAAGGGAAAACTCAATCCATTATAAGAGTGTAGAGGGGGAGAAACATCATAAGATCCAACTATAATAGCAAAGCTCGCGATACATCAAGATCGTACCACCTCAAGAACACGAGAGAGAGAGAGAGAGATCAAACACATAGCTACTGGTACATACCCTCAGCCCCGAGGGAAAACTACTCCCTCCTCATCATGGAGAGCATTGGGATGATGAAGATGGCCACCGAAGAGGGATTCCCCCCTCCGACAGGGTGCCGGAACGGGTCTAGATTGGTTTTCGGTGCCTATAGAGGCTTCTGGCGGTGGAACTCCCAATCTATTGTGCTCCCCGATAGTTTTAGGGTATATGGATATATATAGGCGGAAGAAATACATCAGGGGAGCCTCGAGGGGCCCACGAGGGTGGAGGGCGCGCCCGGGGGAAGTTATTTTTGGAAAGAAAGCAATGCAGGAGACTTGAAGTGCACGTCAGAGGATCAACGAGGAAGCCACGAGGGTGGAGGGCGCGCCCGGGGGGTGTGCGCGCTCCCCTGCCTCGTGGCTTCCTCGTTGATCCTCTGACGTGCACTTCAAGTCTCCTGCATTGCTTTCTTTCCAAAAATAACTTTTCCGAAGGTTTCATTCCGTTTGGACTCCGTTTGATATTCCTTTTCTGCGAAACACTGAAACAAGGGAAAAACAGAAACTGGCACTGGGCTCTGGGTTAATAGGTTAGTCCCAAAAATCATATAAAATAGCATATAAATGCATATAAAACATCCAAGGTTGATAATATAATAGCATGGAACAATCAAAAATTATAGATACGTTGGAGACGTATCAGCATCCCCAAGCTTAATTCCTGCTCGTCCTCGAGTAGGTAAATGATAAAAACAGAATTTTTGATGTGGAATGCTACCTAACATATTTATCCATGTAATTATCTTTATAGTGGCAAGAATATTCAGATCCATAAGATTCTTCAAGACAAAAGTTTAAATCGACATAAAAATAATAATACTTCAAGCATACTAACTAAGCAATCATGTCTTCTCAAAATAACATGGCCAAAGAAAGTTCATCCCTAAAAAATCATATAGTTTAGTCATGCTCCATTTTCATCACACAAGAATGCTCTCATCATGCACAACCCCAATGACAAGCCAAGCAATTGTTTCGTACTTTAGTAATCTCAAACTTTGTAAACCTTCACGCAATACATGAGCATGAGCCATGGATATAGCACTATGGGTAGAATATAGTATAATGATGGGGGTTATGTGGAGAAGACAAAAAGGAGAAAGTCTCACATCGACGCGGCTAATCAATGGGCTAGGGAGATGCCCATCAATTGATGTCAATGCAAGGAGTAGGGATTGCCATGCAACGGATGCACTAGAGCTATAAATGTATGAAAGCTCAACAAAAGAAACTAATTGGGTGTGCATCCAACTTGCTTGCTCACGAAGACCTAGGGCACTTGAGGAGGCCCATTGTTGGAATATACAAGCCAGGTTCTATAATGAAAATTTCCCACTAGTAAATGAAAGTGACAAAACAAGAGACTCTCTATCATGAAGATCATGGTGCTACTTTGAAGCACAAGTGTGGAAAAAAGGATAGTAGCATTGTCCCTTTTATTTTTAGTTTTTTTTATTTGGCCTTTTTTCTTTTTTATTTGACCTTTCTTTTTTTCTCTTTTTTTGGCCTTTCTTTGTGGGGGGACAATGCTCTATTAATGATGATCATCACACTTCTATTTATTTACAACTCAAAGATTACAACTCGATACTAGAACAAGATATGACTCTATATGAATGCCTCCGGCGGTGTACCGGGATGGGCAATGAATCAAGAGTGACATGTATGATAAATTATGCATGGTGGCTTTGCCACAAATACGATGTCAACTACATGATCATGCAAGGCAATATGACAATGATGATGTGTGTCATGATGAAAGGAACGGTGTAAAGTTGCATGGCAATATATCTCGGAATGGCTATGGAAATGCCATAATAGGTAGGCATGGTAGCTGTTTTGAGGAATATATAAGGAGGTTTATGTGTGAAAGAGTGTATCATATCACGGGGTTTGGATGCACCGGCGAAGTTTGCACCAACTCTCAATGTGAGAAAGGGCAATGCACGGTACCGAAGAGGCTAGCAATGATGGAAATGTGAGAGTGCGTATAATCCATGGACTCAACATTAGTCATAAAGAACTCACATACTTATTGCAAAAATCTAAAAGTCATCAAAAACCAAGAACTACACGCATGCTCCTAGGGGGATAGATTGGTAGTTAAAGATCATCGCTCGTCCCCGACCGCCACTCATAAGGAAGACAATCAAATAACACCTCATGTTTCAAATTTGTTACACAACGTTTACCATACGTGCATGCTACGGGGCTTGCAAACTTCACACAAGTATTTCTCAAATTCACAACTACTCAACTAGCACAACTTTAATATCACTATCTCCATATCTCAAAACAATTATCAAGTATCAAAATTCTCTTAGTATTCAATGCACTCTATATGAAAGTTTTTATTATATCCCTCTTGGATGCCCATCATATTAGGACTAGTTTCATAACCAAAGCAAATTACCATGCTGTTTAGGACTCTCAAAATAATATAAGTGAAGCATGAGAGTTCATCTATTTCTATAAAATAAAACCACCACCGTGCTCTAAAAGGATATAAGTGAAGCACTAGAGCAAATGACAAACTACTCCGAAAGATATAAGTGAAGATCAATGAGTAGTCGAATAATTATGCAACTATGTGAAGACTCTCTAACATTTAATAATTTCATATATTGGTATTTTATTCAAACATCAAGCAAAACAAAAGAAAATAAAATGACGCTCCAAGCAAAACACATATCATGTGGCGAATAAAAATATAGCTCCAAGTAAAGTTACCGATTAACATAGACGAAAGAGGGGATGCCTTCCGGGGCATCCCCAAGCTTGGCTCTTGGTTGTCCTTTCATATTTCCTTGGGGTGCCTTGGGCATCCCCAAGCTTAGGCTCTTTCCACTCCTTATTCCATAGTCCATCAAAACTTAACCCAAAACTTGAAAACTTCACAACACAAAACTCAAAATAGAAAATCTCGTGAGCTCCATTAGCGAAAGAAAACAAAACACCACGTAAAGGTACTGTAATGAACTCATTCTTTATTCGTACTGGTGTTAAACCTACTGTATTCAAACTTCTCTATGGTTTATAAACTCTTTTACTAGCCATAGATTCATTAAAATAAGCAAACAACACACGAAAAACAGAATCTGTCAAAAACAGAATAGTCTGTAGTAATATGTAACTAACGCTAACTTCTGGAACCCCAAAAATTCTAAAATAAATTGCTGAACGTGAGGAATTTATCTATTAATCATCTGCAAAAATAATTAACTAAATATCACTTTCCAAATAAAAATGGCACCAATTCTCGTGATCGCTAAAGTTTCTGTTTTTACAGCAAGATCAAAAAGACTTTCCCCAAGTATTCCCAACGGTTGTACTTGGCACAAACACTAATTAAAACATAAAACCACATCTAAACATAGGCTATATGAATTATTTATTACTAAACAGGAACAAAAAGCAAGGAACGAAAATAAAATTGGGTTGCCTCCCAACAAGCGCTATCGTTTAACGCCCCTAGCTAGGCATGATGATTTCAATGATGCTCACATAAAAGATAAGAATTGAAACATAAAGAGAGCATCATAAAGAGTGTGACTAGCACATTTAAGCCTAACCCACTTCCTATGCATAGGGATTCTGTGAGCAAACAACTTATGGAAACAAGAATCAACTTGCATAGGAAGGTAAAACAAGCATAACTTCAAAACTTTAAGCACATAGAGAGGAAACTTGATATTATTGCAATTCTTACAAGCATATATACCTCCCTCATAATAATTTTAAGTAACATCATGAATGAATTCAACAATATAGCCAGCACCTAAAGCATTCTTTTCATGATCTACAAGCATAGAAATTTTATTACTCTCCACATAAGCATATTTCTTCTCTTGAATTGTAGTGGGAGCAAACTCAACAAAATAATTATCATGTGAGGCATAATCCAATTGAAAACTAAAAGCATGATGACAAGTTTCATGAATATCATTATTCTTTATAGCATACAAGCCATCACAATAATCATCATAGATAGCAACTTTGTTCTCATAATCAATTGGAACCTCTTCCGAAATAGTGGATTCATCTCTAAATAAAGTCATGACCTCTCCAAATCCACTTTCATCAATATAATCATCATAAATAGGAGGATGCTTTCATCATAATAAATTTGCTCATCAAAACTTGGGGGACAAAAAATATCATCTTCATCAAACATAGCTTCCCCTAGCTTGTGGCTTTGCATATCATTAGCATCATGGATATTCAAGGAATTCATACTAACAACATTGCAATCATGCTCATCATTCAAAGATATAGTGCAAAACATTTTGTAGACTTCTTCTTCTAGCACTTTGGCACAATTTTCCTTTCCATCATACTCACAAAAGATATTAAAAAGATGAAGTGTATGAGGCAAACTTAATTCCATTTTTTTATTTTCTTTTATAAACTAAACTAGTGATAAAACAAGAAACTAAAAGACTCGATTTCAAGATCTAAAGATATACCTTCAAGCACTCACCTCCCCGGCAACGGCGCTAGAAAAGAGCTTGATGTCTACTACACAACCTTCTTCTTGTAGACGTTGTTGGACCTCCAAGTGCAGAGGTTTGTAGGACAGTAGCAAATTTCCCTCAAGTGTATGACCTAAGGTTTATCAATCCGTAGGAGGCGTAGGATGAAGATGGTCTCTCTCAAGAAACCCTGCAACCAAATAACAAAGAGTCTCTTGTGTCCCCAACACACCCAATACAATGGTAAATTGTATAGGTGCACTAGTTCGGCGAAGAGATGGTGATACAAGTGGTATATGGATGGTAGATAAAGGTTTTTGTAATCTGAAATTATAAAAACAGCAAGGTAACTAATGATAAAAGTGAGTACAAACGGTATTGCAATGCGTTGAAACAATTCCTAGGGTTCATACTTTCACTAGTGCAAGTTCCCTCAACAATAATAACATAATTGGATCATATAACTATCCCTCAACATGCAACAAAGAGTCACTCCAAAGTCACTAATAGCGGAAAACAAACGAAGAGATTATCGTAGGGTACGAAACCACCTCAAAGTTATTCTTTCCAATCAATCTGTTGGGCTATTCCTATAAGTGTCACAAACAGCCCTAGAGTTCGTACTAGAATAACACCTTAAGACACAAATCAACCAAAACCCTAATGTCACCTAGATACTCCAATGTCATCTCAAGTATCCATGGGTATGATTATACGATATGCATCACACAATCTCAGATTCATCTATTGAAACCAACACAAAGTACTTCAAAGAGTGCCCCAAAGTTTCTACCGGAGAGTCAAGACGAAAACGTGTGCCAACCCCTATGCATAGGTTCATAGGCGGAACCCGCAAGTTGATCACCAGAACATACATCAAGTGGATCAATAGAATACCCCATTGTCACCACGGGTATCCCCCGCAAGACATACATCAAGTGTTCTCAAATCCTTAAAGACTCAATCCGATAAGATAACTTCAAAGGGAAAACTCAATCCATTACAAGAGAGTAGAGGGGGAGAAACATCATAAGATCCAACTATAATAGCAAAGCTCGCAATACATCAAGATCGTATCACCTCAAGAACATGAGAGAGAGAGAGAGATCAAACACATAGCTACTGGTACATACCATCAGCCCGAGGGGAAACTACTCCCTCCTCATCATGGAGAGCACCAGGATGATGAAGATGGCCACCGGAGAGGGATTCTGATACGTCTCCAACGTATCTATAATTTTTGATTGCTCCATGCTATATTATCTACTGTTTTGGGAAATATTGGGCTTTATTTTCTAGTTTTATATTATTTTTGGGACTAAACTATTAACCGGAGGCCCAGCCCAGATTTGTTGTTTTATGCCTATTTCAGTGTTTCGAGGAAAAGGAATATCAAACGGAATCAAAACGGAACGAAATGAACTGGAGAAGTTATTTTTGGAAGGAAACCTACCGGATAGACTTGGACCCTACGTCAGAAGATGAAGGAGGTGCTCATTAGGGTAGGGGGCGCGCCCACCCCCCTAGGGCGCGCCCCCTGCCTCGTGCCCCCCCTTCGGTCCACCGACGTACCCCTTGTACCCATATATACCTACGTATCGTAAAACTTCCAAAACGGAGATTAGATCGGGAGTTCCACCGCCAGAAGCCTCCGTAGCCACCGAAAGCCAATCTAGACCCGTTCTGGCACCCTGCCGGAGGGGGGAATCCCTCTTCGGTGGCCATCTTCATCATCCTGGTGCTCTCCATGACGAGGAGGGAGTAGTTCTCCCTCGGGGCTGAGGGTATGTACCAGTAGCTATGTGTTTGATCTCTCTCTCTCTCTCTCTCTCTCTCTCTCTCTCTCTCGTGTTCTTGAGGTGGTACGATCTTGATGTATCGCGAGCTTTGCTATTATAGTTGGATCCTATGATGTTTTCTCCCCCCTTTACTCTCTTGTAATGAATTGAGTTTCCCCTTTGAAGTAATCTTATCGGATTGAGTCTTTCAAGATTTGAGAACACTTGATGTATGTCTTGTCGTGCGTATCTGTGGTGACAATGGGATACCACGTGATTCACTTGATGTATGTTTTGGTGATCAACTTGCGGGTTTCACCCATGAACCTATGCATAGGGGTTGGCACACGTTTTCTTCATGATTCTCTGCAGAAACTTTGGGGCACTCTTTGAGGTTCTATGTGTTGGTTGAATAGATGAATCTGAGATTGTGTGATGCATATCGTATAATCATACCCACGGATACTTGAGGTGACATTGGAGTATCTAGGTGACATTAGGGTTTTGGTTGATTTGTGTCTTAAGGTGTTATTCTAGTACGAACTCTAGGGCTGTTAGTGACACTTATAGGAATAGCCCAACGGATTGATTGGAAAGAATGACTTTGAGGTGGTTTCGTACCCTACCATAATCTCTTCGTTCGTTCTCCGCTATTAGTGACTTTGGAGTGACTCTTTGTTGCATGTTGAGGGATAGTTATGTGATCCAATTATGTTATTATTGTTGAGAGGACTTACACTAGCGAAAGTATGAACCCTAGGCCTTGTTTCAACTCATTGCAATACCGTTTACGCTCACTTTTATCATTAGTTACCTTGCTGTTTTTATAATTTCAGATTACAAATACCTTTATCTACTATCCATATACCACTTGTATCACCATCTCTTCGCCGAACTAGTGCACCTATACAATTTACCATTGTATTGGGTATGTTGGGGACACAAGAGACTCTTTGTTATTTGGTTGCAGGGTTGCTTGAGAGAGACCATCTTCATCCTACTCCTCCTACGGATTGATAAACCTTAGGTCATCCACTTGAGGGAAATTTGCTACTGTCCTACAAACCTCTGAACTTGGAGGCCCAACAACGTCTACAAGAAGATGGTTGTGTAGTAGACATCAAGCTCTTTTCTGGCGCCGTTGCCGGGGAGGTGAGTGCTTGAAGGTATATCTTTAGATCTTGCAATCGAGTCTTTTAGTTTCTTGTTTTATCACTAGTTTAGTTTATAAAATAAAACTATAAAAATGGAATTGAGTTTGTCTCATACGCTTCACCTTTTTAATATCTTTTGTGAGTATGATGGAAAGGATAATTATGCTCAAGTGCTAGAAGAAGAAATCTATAAAATGTTTGGCACTAAATATTTGAATGATGAGCATGATTGCAATGTTGTTAGTATGAATTCCTTGAATATCCATGATGCTAATGATATGCAAAGCCACAAGCTTGGGGAAGCTATGTTTGATGAAGATGATATTTTTTGTCCCCCACATTTTGATGAGCAAATTTATTATGATGAAAGCATGCCTCCTATCTATGATGTTTATTGGGATGATGTAGCGACCAGACATCAAACAGTCTGATCTCTGTGCTCCGGTGTCATCCCTGGATCAGTAATGCTGACACCACACAGTACTCGGAGGATTTATAGCAGAGTAGCAATCACACACTTATTACATCGAGTGTCTCAAAAGAGAACTTATTACAATAAATATGGCTTAAGGCCATCTAATAATGATAACAGCAGAAGGCTTGGAAGGTAAGTGAGTCCATCAACTCCAACAGCATCACTGAGTATAGAACCACGACCTAAAAACTCCTTAATCGTCGTCTGAAAAATCTGCAACATTAACGTTGCAGCCCGAAAACGGGTCAGCACATGGAATATGCTGGCAAGGTAACACATAGAGAGTAATGGAATGCAACAACTATACTATATGCATATTTGGCTGGTGGAAAGCTCTATGGTTACTGTTTTTGCGTAAAGCAAATTTTTCCCTACTTCAAAGGAATAAATTTAATTACTATCATGGTGGTTGTTAAACATTGAGAATGGTTGACAGCATTCTCATTCCCAATTAAAGTAACATCATTAAACCCAACAAAATTAACTTTAGAGTAACATGTTGAGATTCACATGATAATCCAGGTACTAGATACTCAAGATGTCCATAACCGGGGACACGGCTAACCATGATTAGTTTATTACACTCTGCAAAGGTTTGCGCACTTTTCCCCACAAGACTCGATCGCCTCCGTTTGGTTTCTCGCACTACAGGGTGTTTGAGAAGACGGATGACCGAGACATAGTCTTTCAGAAGTGCTAGCACCTTACGATCGGATAGACCGTACCACCTACATCCCATACATCTGCTAGTCTACCACTGCAAGAGTTCGCACAACTTAGTCAACTATGCCAGAGCCCATAATGGCTTGTGGCTGCACACGGAAGTTTCTAGTATGAATAATCTCATGATCCCTTTGAGCCTGGGTGGCGGTCCAAAAGAAAAACAGGCAAGTCCTGGAAACCCCAGGTGCCTCAATCCACCCAGATGTGTGTTAGGTTGCCACCTTAGGTAAACCATTAATTAACAATCTCACATCTGTCATGGATTTCACTCACCCAATCCACGTCTACTAGCGTAGCATGGCATAATAAGCAAACGTAGAAGTAACTCCCAAAGGGTGATAATAAACAGGTAATAGGTACTACCTCATCTACTTCCCATCCCACAATTTAATTAGATCCTATTCATGCAATGTGTAAGGATTGATCTAATGCAATAAAACTGGGTTGTAGAAAAAGGTATGATCAAAGTGTTACTTGCCTTGCTGATGATCCGCGAAACCTAGAGATTCAACGTAACAGGCGGCGCACTCCGGGTATTCTATCGCAGACAAACAAACAAGCATACAATAAGTACTCATCTAATGCACAGTTAAAACTCAAATAGAAGATCTAACCAGAAAGTTCAACTTAAGAACCCTGGTTGGCAAAAAGAATCAAATCGAACGAAGCAAAAGAAAACAAACGGCGAAAGAAACAAATTCGTTCTAGTAATCTGGATCTAAGCCAAAATTTTACAGTAGTAAAAACTTGTTTAAGTTGATTTATTCGGAAAGAGGGTTTCGAGACGAAACTCCAGGCGCTTGAATCGCCTGATTCCGATAAACGAGCGAAAAGTTATACTAAAACGAAAATCGGATCAGAAATCGCGATTAGAAAATAACCGCGAAAAATCCGACGAAAAAGAAAAACGACGAACAGAATTTTTTTAACGGCACGGAAAACGAGGCGGCGGCGAACCTCGGGCGGCGCGCAGCTCCGGCGAGTCGGCGGCGGGTCGGCGGCGGCGGCTGGCGGCGGCTAGGGTTAGGGCGGCGGGGGTCGGCTGGCTCGGCTCGGGCCTCGGGCGCGCATTATAAAGGCCCCGGCCAGGCGGTGTCCTGGCCGAGTACGGCCCAAAGTCGGTTCCGCGTTTTTTTTTATAAATCCGCTCGGAAGAAAAATAAAAAAGAAATACTAAATGGACTCCAAAAATCACGAAATAAATTTTCCCTGGTTCCTAAAATCAAGCCCGATAAAGTGAACATTTATCTGGACCCAAACTACAACTTTGAAAAACGCGCATTTTTCCTAAATTCAATTAAAAATACCGAAAACTCCGAAATAAATCTTATTTGATTTTTTTATTAAATCCTCAATATTTCTATATTTTGGGAAAGTCATTTTATTCCCTCTCTCATATTTTTGTAATAGAAATAATTGATGATAAAATAAATAAAATCAAATGATCCTGTTTACAAAATTTGAGGAAACTCAAATATGTAAATAACGAAATCCCCAACTCTCTCCATGGGTCCTTGAGTTGCTTAGGATTTTCTAGGATCAAAACCAAAAGCAAAATAAAATATGATATGCATGATAACCTAATGTATAACATTCCAAATTGAAAATTTGGGATGTTACAAACCGACCCCCCTTAAGATGAATCTCGCCCTCGAGATTCGGGTTGGCTAGAAAATAGGTGAGGGTGGTCCTTGAGCAAATCTTCCTCTCGCTCCCAGGTGGCTTCATCCTCCGTGTGGTGGCTCCACTGAACTTTGCAAAACTTGATAACCTTGCTGCGAGTGGCTCGGCTGGCAAACTCAAGAATCTTGACTGGTTTCTCCATGTAGGTCAAATTGTTGTCCAACTGAATTGCTTCTAATGGTACTGTGTCTCGCAAAGGTATGTCAGCCATCTCAGCGTGACACTTCTTCAACTGAGAAACGTGAAACACATCATGAACTCCTGTCAATCCTTCTGGCAATTCCAACTTGTAGGCCACTTCTCCCATACGCTCCAAAACTCGATATGGCCCTACAAATCGTGGCGCTAACTTCCCCTTAACTCCAAAGCGCTTAATCCCTCGAAGTGGGGATACTCGAAGATAAGCTCGGTCTCCGACTTCGTAAACTGTCTCCTTGCGTTTAGAATCTGCATAGCTCTTCTGCCTAGACTGGGCTACCTTGAGCCTATCGCGAATCAACTTCACCTTCTGTTCAGACTCCTTAATCAAATCTGGTCCAAACAACTGGCGGTCTCCAACTTCGTCCCATGACAACGGTGTCCTGCACCTCCTTCCGTACAAAGCTTCGAAAGGGGACATCTTCAAACTGGTCTGATAGCTATTATTGTAAGAGAACTCTGCATATGGCAAATTATCGTCCCAACTAGATCCATAATCTAGCGCACAAGCTCTCAGCATATCCTCCAAAATCTGATTGACTCTCTCGGTCTGTCCATCTGTCTGCGGATGAAAAGTTGTACTAAATTCTAGCCTAGTACCCAAAGTCTCATGCAACTGCTTCCAAAACTTTGAGGTAAACTGGGTTCCTCTATCTGATACGATGCTCCTCGGAACTCCATGCAAACATACGATCCTGGTCATGTATATCTTTGCCAACTTAGCACTGGTGTAAGTGGTCTTTACTGGGATGAAATGTGCTACTTTCGTCAATCGATCAACTACAACCCAAATCGAGTCATAGCCTGAACGAGTCCTTGGTAATCCCGTGATAAAATCCATGCCTAACTTATCCCACTTCCATTCGGGTATCGGCAATGGTTGCAACAATCCTGCTGGCTTCTGATGCTCTGCCTTTACTCTCTGACATACGTCACAAACTGCTACATACTCCGCAATATCCTTCTTCATTCCGGTCCACCAGAAAATATCCTTCAAATCCAAATACATCTTGGTATTTCCTGGGTGAATCGAATACGGTGAATCATGTGCCTCTTGCAAAATCAACTTCCTGACCTCCGGGTTGTTGGGTACATAAACACGGTCTTCAAACCATAGGGTGTCGTGCTCATCCTCACGAAATCCTTTAGCTTTTCCTCTGCTCAGTTTCTCCTTTATAGCGGAAATCTCTTTGTCCGTTTTCTGAGCTTCCCTGATTCTGTCCATCAAAGTTGACTGAATTTCCAACGCTGCTACATAGCCTCTCGGAACTATTTCCACACATAGTTCACGAAGATTTTCTGCTAACTCCTTGGGTATTTCTCCCGTTATTAACGTATTGACATGGCTCTTGCGGCTTAATGCATCAGCTACTACATTAGCCTTCCCGGGATGATAATGCAATTTCATATCATAATCCTTGATAAGCTCCAACCATCTCCTTTGTCTGAGATTCAACTCCTTCTGTGTGAAAATGTACTTCAAACTCTTATGATCCGTGTACACCTCACAATGATTTCCAATGAGGAAATGTCTCCATGTCTTCAATGCATGCACTACGGCTGCTAACTCCAAATCATGCCTGGCATAATTCAATTCGTGAGGCTTCAGTTGTCGTGAAGCATACAAAACAACTCTCCCTTCCTGCATAAGCACTGCTCCAAGTCCTCGACGTGAAGCGTCGCAATACACCTCATAATCCTTGGTTTGATCTGGCAAAATCAACACTGGTGAGGTCACCAAACGTTTCTTCAACTCCTGGAAACTAGCCTCACACTCCTCAGTCCATTTGAACTTAGTATCCTTCTTCAGCAACTCCGTCATAAGCTTTGCAATCTTTGAGAAATTCTCAATAAATCTCCGGTAGTATCCTGCGAGTCCAAGAAAACTCCGGATCTCTCCAACGGTAGTTGGGGCTTCCCACTTGGTCACGGTTTCAACTTTAGCGGGATCTACTGCTATACCTTCTCCAGATATAACATGTCCAAGGAATCCTACCTCCTTCAACCAAAAC
The DNA here is from genome assembly GCF_002162155.2 of Triticum dicoccoides. Lineage (NCBI taxonomy): Eukaryota > Viridiplantae > Streptophyta > Magnoliopsida > Poales > Poaceae > Triticum > Triticum dicoccoides. Next base: position 89,143,121 of record NC_041384.1, read on the forward strand.
TCACATTTGCTGAACTTGGCATATAATTGATGTTCTCTGAGCTTTCCAAGTACCAAACGCAAATGCTCCTTATGCTCCTCTTCATTCTTCGAATAAACCAGGATATCATCAATGAACACTATGATGAACTTATCCAAAAACTCCATAAACACTTTGTTCATCATGTTCATAAAATAGGCAGGCGCGTTAGTCAGGCCAAATGACATAACGGTATACTCATACAGCCCATACCTGGTGGTAAAAGATGTCTTCGGAATATCCTGTTCTCGAATCTTCAACTGGTGGTATCCTGATCGCAAATCGATCTTGGAAAACACTTTAGCTCCTTGCAATCGATCAAACAGATCGTTGATCATTGGTAGTGGGTACTTGTTCTTGATCGTTACTTCGTTCAATCCTCGATAGTCAACAACCATCCTTAATGATCCATCCTTCTTCTCTACTAGAAGTATTGGTGATCCCCAGGGCGAAGAACTTGGGCGAATATATCCCTTATCCAGTAACTCCTTAATCTACTTCTTAATTTCCACCAAATCCTTTGTTGGCATCCTATACGGTCTCTTTGATATTGGCCCAGTGCCTGGTAAAAGCTCAATCAAAAACTCAATGTCTCTATCCGGTGGCATGCCTGGTAACTCTTGGGGAAATACATCAGGAAAATCCTTTACCACTGGTACTTCCTCCTGCACAACTCCTGTTAGGCAATTTACTTGGGTCCTCTTTGGCACATGCCGGGATACATACTTGATCCTTCTCCCTTCTGGTGTGGTAAGAAAAATTGACTTACTAGCACACTCAATATTCCCTTTATACTTTGATAACCAATCCATGCCTAATATCACATCCAATCCTTGAGATTCCAATACTATTAGGTCTGAGGGAAAAACATAGTTACCAATCCTTAATGGTAACCGATCACACCATAGACTAGCCACATATTCTGCTCCTGGCGAGGTTACTAACATGGGTGACCTAAGGGCTTGGGTTGGTAGGTTATACTTATCCACAAATCCCCTTGAGATGTATGAATGCGATGCACCAGTATCAAAAAGAATGAGTGCAGTAAATGACTTAACCAAAAACTTACCAATTACTGCATCGGGCTGAGCTTAAACCTCCTCCACGCTCACGTGGTTCACCTGTCCCCTGTTGAAAGGGTTCGGCTTCTTCCCAGAACTTCCATTGCCATTTTGGCCTTCAGGACATTCATTTGCATAATGTCCTGGCTTCGAACACGTATAGCAAGTGACGTGGCTCAAGTCCTTCTTGGCTGGGGTTGATGGGGTGTTGCGGTTTTGTCCATTACTTACTCCATTCCCATTACCATTCTTGGTGCCATTGTGATTGTGCGAGCTACCTACTCCATGGGTGTGCTGAAAATGTCCTCCCGGTCTAGGGGTAAAACATGGCTTCTGCTGAGCTCCTGAATTATACTTTCCTTGTCCATACTTCCTCTTGCGGTTCTCAATTTGCTGCTGCTTCCCTTCAATCATGAGAGCACGATCTACCAACTCCTGGTAGTTGTTGAAGGTGGCTACCATCAACCGCATACTCAACTCATCATTCAGTCCTTCCAGGAATTTCTCCTGCTTAGTTGCATCCGTAGCAACGTCATTTGGGGCATAGCGTGCTAGCTTACTAAACTCCTCCACATACTGGCCAACTATCCGTCCTCCTTGGCGCAAGTTACGAAACTCACGCTTCTTCATGGCCATTGCTCCTACTGAAACATGGGCAGTACGAAAAGCCTGCTGAAACTGGTCCCATGTGACAGTGTCGACTGGGAAGGTGGCTGTGAAATTCTCCCACCAGGATGCTGCCGGTCCTTCTAACTGATGTGCGGCAAACTTAACCTTCTCCGCATCTGTGCATCCTGCTGTGGTCAACTCCCTAGCTATCTTGCGGAGCCAATCATCTGCTACTATCGGCTCGGTGCTACTGGAAAACACCGGCGGATTCAGCCTAAGGAAACGGGCTAAGTGGTCAACAGGTGGTGGTGGTGGTGGTGGGTTGTGTTGTTGTTTCCCTGATTCTGATTCTAAACTAGCAACTGCATCAAGGTGTTCTGCTGCTGGATCAACTGGGTGAGCTCCGGCGGAAAGGCAAATCCGGGGTCACGTCTCGGAGGCATCTGAGGGTTTAGAAAAGATGAGATATAAGAATAGAGGGGGTCTAAAGAGAAAACACTACCCATATGCACATGAGGCAAAAGCAAACAATTCACTTCATTCAATCAAACAAAGGCATACAATCGATCTAACTATCGCAAGAGTGCTCGGACTACTATATTTACACGGTGGACTACTACTACTGATGAGGTGGTCTACTAGAAATATTCTACGGTTGTAGACTCCATGATATCTACTCCTGCTTCATCAACATAGTCATCATCGCTACTATCTGCTTCCGAGTCGGTGCCGTCGATGATGATGTAGTCTTCCGGGCTAATCTCCTTGGGTTCTTCGTCTTCATCTACTGGGGTCGGGCCTCCCATAAATACTGCTAGATTCATAGTTAGGTCGGCATTCTTATCCACCAATACTTCAATTTCTTCTTCATAATCTTCACGTGTAGCCTTGAGTTCTTCCTCCAGCTCCTTGATTCTAGTCTTTGCCTTCTTCAGATCTATCATGTCGGCGCACATCTGATTCTCCTGTCGTCGAATGTGCTGGTTTAACTCCTGGATAAAAGCTGCAATTGATCTATCTTTCCTGGTGCTGATCATCTCCCAGTGTTCATCTCGGCGCCCACAAATCTGGTAGATAGTATCCTTGAGATCCTTGCGGTATACTTCTCCAATGCGTCCCATGGCGATGTGAGCTGCCATACTCTTTCCTAGACTCCAAGTTGGTGCATCAAAAGAAAACTCTATGGGCTCAGTGACTGGCATGAACGTCCTTCCTGGAACTTGAACTTGAATCATCCAGCGCTCTTCTTCAGGTAAAGTGGCGTTGTAGGTTCCCGTGAAGCTTGGTACTCCTATGTTCAGGTATCTAGTGACTTCCTTCAAGTGGCGTCCAAAGGGTGTATCTTCATCTGGTTGTGTGAACTTATTCCTTGCATCCGCCATCCTAAAGAGTAGAAAAGATGAGAGGTCAGAAGAGAAGAGAGTGAGTAGTGATTTAGGTCTTTAGCTTAGTGGTCGTGTCCTACAGTCAACATGTGCTCTGATACCATCTCTATAGCGACCAGACCTCAAACAGTCTGATCTCTGTGCTCCGGTGTCATCCCTGGATCAGTAATGCTGACACCACATAGTACTCGGAGGATTTATAGCAGAGTAGCAATCACACACTTATTACATCGAGCGTCTCAAAAGAGAACTTATTACAATAAATATGGCTTAAGGCCATCTAATAACGATAACAGCGGAAGGCTTGGAAGGTAAGTGAGTCCATCAACTCCAACAGCATCACTGAGTATAGAACCACGACCTAAAAACTCCTTAATCGTCGTTTGAAAAATCTGCAACATTAACGTTGCAGCCCGAAAACGGGTCAGCACATGGAATATGCTGGCAAGGTAACACATAGAGAGTAATGGAATGCAACAACTATACTATATGCATATTTGGCTGGTGGTAAGCTCTATGGTTACTGTTTTTGCGTAAAGCCAATTTTTCCCTACTTCAAAGGAATAAATTTAATTACTATCATGGTGGTTGTTAAACATTGAGAATGGTTGACAGCATTCTCAATCCCAATTAAAGTAACATCATTAAACCCAACAAAATTAACTTTAGAGTAACATGTTGAGATTCACATGATAATCCAGGTACTAGATACTCAAGATGTCCATAACCGGGGACACGGCTAACCATGATTAGTTTATTACACTCTGCAGAGGTTTGCGCACTTTTCCCCACAAGACTCGATCGCCTCCGTTTGGTTTCTCGCACTACAGGGTGTTTGAGAAGACGGATGACCGAGACATAGTCTTTCAGAAGTGCTAGCACCTTACGATCGGGTAGACCGTACCACCTACATCCCATACATCGGCTAGTCTACCACTGTAAGAGTTCGCACAACTTAGTCAACTATGCCAGAGCCCATAATGGCTTGTGGCTGCACACGGAAGTTTCTAGTATGAATAATCTCATGATCCCTTTGAGCCTGGGTGGCGGTCCAAAAGAAAAACAGGCAAGTCCTGGAAACCCCAGGTGCCTCAATCCACCCAGATGTGTGTTAGGTTGCCACCTTAGATAAACCATTAATTAACAATCTCACATCTATCATGGATTTCACTCACCCAATCCACGTCTACTAGCGTAGCATGGCATAATAAGCAACCGTAGAAGTAACTCCCAAAGGGTGATAATAAACAGGTAATAGGTACTACCTCATCTACTTCCCATCCCACAATTTAATTAGATCCTATTCATGCAATGTGTGAGGATTGATCTAATGCAATAAAACTGGGTTGTAGAAAAAGGTATGATCAAAGTGTTACTTGCCTTGCTGATGATCCGCGAAACCTAGAGATTCAACGTAACAGGCTCGCACTCCGGGTATTCTATCACAGACAAACAAACAAGCATACAATAAGTACTCATCTAATGCACAGGTAAAACTCAAATAGAAGATCTAACCAGAAAGTTCAACTTAAGAACCCTGGTTGGCAAAAAGAATCAAATCGAATGAAGCAAAAGAAAACAAACGGCGAAAGAAACAAATTCGTTCTAGTAATCTGGATCTAAGCCAAAATTTTACAGTAGTAAAAACTTGTTTAAGTTGATTTATTCGGAAAGAGGGTTTCGAGACGAAACTCCAGGCGCTTGAATCGCCTGATTCCGATAAACGAGCGAAAAGTTATACTAAAACGAAAATCGGATCAGAAATCGCGATCAGAAAATACCCGCAAAAAATCCGACGAAAAAGAAAAACGACGAACATAATTTTTTTTTAAATGGCACGGAAAACGAGGCGGCGGCGAACCTAGGGCGGCGCGCTGCTCCGGCGAGTCG
>NC_041384.1:89148773-89166233 GCF_002162155.2 Triticum dicoccoides
CTGGCGGCGGCGGCGGCGGCGGCTGGCGGCGGCTAGGGTTAGGGCGGCGGGGGTGGGCTGGCTCGGCTCGGGCCTCGGGCGCGCATTATAAAGGCCCCGGCCAGGCGGTGTCCTGGCTGAGTACGGCCCAAAGTCGGTTCCGCGTTTCTTTTTTATAAATCCGCTCGGAAGAACAATAAAAAAGAAATACTAAACGGACTCAAAAAATCACGAAATAAATTTTCCCGGGTTCCTAAAATCAAGCCCGATAAAGTGAACATTTACCTGGGCCCAAACTACAACTTTGAAAAATGCGCATTTTTCTTAAATTCAATTAAAAATACCGAAAAACTCCGAAATAAATCTTATTTGATTTTCTTATTAAATCCTCAATATTTCTATATTTTGGGAAAGTCATTTTATTCCCTCTCTCATATTTTTGTAATAGAAATAATTGATGATAAAATAAATAAAATCAAATGATCCTGTTTACAAAATTTGAGGAAACTCAAATATGTAAATAACGAAATCCCCAACTCTCTCCGTGGGTCCTTGAGTTGCTTAGGATTTTCTAGGATCAAAACCAAAAGCAAAATAAAATATGATATGCATGATGACCTAATGTATAACATTCCAAATTGAAAATTTGGGATGTTACAGATGACATGTATGCTTTAAAGAATAATGATAACCATGAAACTTGTTATCTTGATCTTAATTTTCAATCACATGGTAGTTATTTTATTGAGTTTGCTCCCACTACTATTCATGAGAAGAAATTTGCTTATGTGGAGGGTAGTAAATCTTCTATGCTTGTAGATCATGAAAAGAATGTTTTAGGTGTTGGTTATATTGTTGAATTCATTCATGATGCTACTGAAAATTATTATGAGGGAGGAACATATGCTTGTAGGAGTTGCAATAATATAAAGTTTCCTCTCTATGTGCTTAAAATTTTGAAGTTATGCTTGTTTTGCTCTCCTATGCTAGTTGATTATTGCTCCCATAAGTAGTTTTCTCACAAAATCCCTATGCATAGAAAGTGGGTTAGACTTAAATGTGCTAATCATATTCTTCATGATGCTCTCTTTATGTTTCAATTCTTATCTTTTATGTGAGCATCATTGAAATCATCATGCCTAGCTAGGGACGTTAAACGATAGCGCTTGTTGGGAGGCAACCCAATTTTATTTTTGTTCCTTTCTTTTTGTTACTGTTTAGTAATAAATAATTCATCTAGCCTCTGTTTAGATGTGGTTATATGCTTTTAATTAGTGTTTGTGCCAAGTAGAACCTTTGGGAAGACTTTGGGAAAGTCTTGTTGATCATGCTGTAAAAAACAGAAACTTTAGCGCTCACGAGAATTGCTGCCATTTTTAATTGGAGAGTGCTATTTAGTTAATTTTTTTTGCAGATGATTAATAGATAAATTCCTCAGGTCCAGAAATTTATTTGAGAATTTTATGAGTTCCAGAATTATACGTTTGATCCATAATACTACAGACTGTTCTTTTTTTTACAGATTCTGCTTTTCGTGTGTTGTTTGCTTATTTTGATGAATCTATGGCTAGTAAAAGAGTTTATAAACCATAGAGAAGTTGGAATATAGTAGAGATTATGTTTTTCGTCGTGATTCTCCGGTAGAAACTTTGGGGCACTCTTTGAGGTTCTATGTGTTGGTTGAATTGATGAATCTGAGATTGTGTGACGCATATCATATAATCATACCCACGGATACTTGAGGTGACATTAGGGTTTTGGTTGATTTGTGTCCTAAGGTGTTATTCTAGTACGAACTCTAGGGTTTTTTGCGACACTTATAGGAATAGCCCAACAGATTGATTGGAAAGAATAACTTTGAGGTGGTTTCGTACCCTACCATAATCTCTTCGTTCGTTCTCCGCTATTAGTGACTTTGGAGTGACTCTTTGTTGCATGTTGAGGGATAGTTATGTGATCCAATTATGTTATTATTGTTGAGAGGACTTACACTAGTGAAAGTATGAACCCTAGGCCTTGTTTCAACTCATTGCAATACCGTTTACGCTCACTTTTATCATTAGTTACCTTGCTGTTTTTATAATTTCATATTACAAATACCTTTATCTACTATCCATATACCACTTGTATCACCATCTCTTCGCCGAACTAGTGCACCTTTACAATTTACCATTGTATTGGGTGTGTTGGGGACACAAGAGACTCTTTGTTATTTGGTTGCAGGGTTGCTTGAGAGAGACCATCTTCATCCTACGCCTCCTACGGATTGATAAACCTTAGGTCATCCACTTGAGGGAAATTTGCTACTGTCCTACAAACCTCTGCACTTGGAGGCCCAACAACGTCTACAAGAAGAAGGTTGTGTAGTAGACATCAGATTCCCCCCTCCGGCAAGGTGCCGGAACGGGTCTAGATTGGTTTTCGGTTCCTACTGAGGCTTCTGGCGGCGGAACTCCCGATCTATTGTGCTCCCCGATAGTTTTAGGGTATATGGATATATATAGGCGAAAGAAATACATCAGGGGAGCCACGAGGGGCCCACGAGGGTGGAGGGTGCTCCCAGGGGGTGGGTGCACCCCTGCCTCATGGCTTCCTCATTGATCCCCTGGCGTGCACTCCAAGTCTCCTATATTGCTTTCTTTCCAAAAATAACTTTTCCGAAGGTTTCATTCTGTTTGGACTCCGTTTGATATTCCTTTTCTACGAAACACTGAAACAAGGGGAAAACAGAAACTGGCACTGGGCTCTGGGTTAATAGGTTAGTCCCAAAAAAGACATAAAATAGCATATAAATGTATATAAAACATCCAAGGTTGATAATATAATAGCATGGAACAATCAAAAATTATAGATACGTTGGAGACGTATCAGTCCACCAGAGCACCACAACCGCATTTGCGACCTCGTCTCTGCTCCGCCGCCCTCTAAGACCTCGTCTGCGACCGCATCCATCGAGGTGAGTTCTTCCATGGATAATTTTTGTTTCTTCAGTGAACTGGTTATAGTAGTCGTCAGGGTGTTGCTCTTCTGCAATTCATTCATCTCTATGATGTGGTTGGTGCTTGCGATGAGTTGATCTTGCATTTCTTTTGGATGATGGATGCACTTCGTATAAATGAAAAATGCAGCAGTTCTTTCCAGTAGTGAGCTGATGATCTTGTGTTTCTGTTAGGCATTTGGCAGAAATGCAAAACGTAGTGGGTTAGAGCTGGTGATGGTGGTTGTAGTTGTGCTATTCTGAGTTTTGGCCAAGGAGCATTGTCGGTGTCAAAACCGGCGGATCTCAGGTAGGGGGTCCCGAACTGTGCGTCTAGGCCGGATGGTAGCAGGAGGCAGGGGACACGAAGTTTTACCCAGGTTCGGGCCCTCTCGATGGAGGTAAAACCCTACGTCCTACTTGATTAATATTGATGATATGGGTAGTACAAGAGTAGATCTACCACGAGATCAGAGAGGCTAAACCCTGGAAGCTAGCCTATGGTATGATTGTTGATGTGTATGTTGTCCTACGGACTAAAACCCTCCGGTTTATATAGACACCGGATAGGGTTAGGGTTACATAGAGTCGGTTACAATGGTAGGAGATCTTCATATCCGTATCGCTAAGCTTGCCTTCCACGCCAAGGAAAGTCCCTTCCGGATGCGGGACGGAGTCTTCAATCTTGTATCTTCATAGTCCGGGAGTCCGGCTGAAGGTATAGTTTAGCTATCCGAACACCCCCTAATCCAGGACTCCCTCAGTAGCCCCTGAACCAGGCTTCAATGACGACGAGTCCAGCGCGCAGATTGTCTTCGGCATTGCAAGGCGGGTTCCTCCTCCAAGTACTTTATAGAAGATTTTAAACACAAAGATAGTGTCTGGCTCTGCAAAATAAGTTTTCCGCATATTGCCATAGAGAGAATAATACTTACACAGATCTAATCTGCTGACGTATTTCGTAGTGCGACACACCATGGCCAAGCTTTTATCCGAGTCGTTTCATTATCCCACCTCAGCGCGTCATGCGAGGCGGTTTCCTTGGCACATCTTGTCAAAGCAGAGATCATGTCCCCTTATTCCAGGATTCTCATCAATACGAGCGTGGGTAACCCAACCGTGCCTTTGATTACGGCGCTTGGAGATAAGCGAGTTTTACCAGGCTGGTGGGGACATGTAGTTGCGTCCACCCATATAAGGGGATAAGGATCCACCTTTTCACCCACGCCTTCTTCCTCCTTTGCCTATCCATTCTTGCACACTCGAGCTCCAGCGCCCAAGTCCGCACTACCACCTCAACCTTCTCCAGTCATGTCCGGAGCGGGAGGCAAGTGGATGGTCTCCTCCGTCATGGAGGGACACATCAAAAAGCTGAGGAAGGCCGGATATCTGGCTAGCGACATCAGCACCGGCTTCCCGAAAAAGGGCAGCTCATCCCCACTCCTAGGCCCCATGAGAGGGTGGTATTCCTCCCCCATTTCCTCCGCGGACTAGGCTTCCCTCTGCATCCATTTGTCCGGGGGCTCATGTTCTACTACAGCCTGGATTTCCACGATCTGGCCCCAAATTTCGTCCTCAACATCTCGGCGTTTATCATCGTGTGCGAGGCGTTCCTCCGCATCTGCCCCCATTTCAGCCTATGGCTTAAGACTTTCAATGTCAAGCCAAAGGTGGTGCGCGGCAGCCAGGCGGAGTGCGGCGATGCCATGGTTGGCAAGATGGCCAACATCCTGTGGCTCGAGGGCTCCTTTGTGGAGACCCTGAAGGGGTGGCAATCATGGTGGTTTTACGTCACCCAGTAGCGCGACGCTGAATGGGTCGCACCCCCTAAGTTTCGATCCGGCCCCCCTACGCGGCTCACTTCCTGGAAGGAGACAGGCCTGTCTTGGGGTAAAAAAGGAGAGCTGACCGGACTCCAAACATGCATCCAAACCCTGGTGGACAAGAAGCTCAAGCTTGTCAACGTAGTCCAGGTTATGCTCATCCGCCTGATCCTCCGTGTCAACGACGGGCCTTCAACCTGTGGGAGTTCGACCCGGTGCAGCATCGAACTCTAAACAGGCTCTTCGACACGACGTACGAAGATGCCTGGAGGATGCTTTTCAAAGGCGCCGAGGCTCCCGCATCCGCTACCGAGGATCGCGGATTCAGTACTCAGCATCACGCTCATGCGGTAAGCTGTTTTTGTCCTTTTACAGGGTATCAGTTTTTCATAGTTTGACTCTATGCGGGATCTAAGTTCCCTTATCTGTGATAGGATTGGGAGGTGACGTCCGGACAGATCAACTGTCCGGCTCCTTTGCCCGAAGGCCCAGCGGACGCTCGCTTGGCGAAGCTGCTGGTTCTGGCGCCCTATGTGGTGCCGGAGAAGAAGGCCACGAAAAGGGCCACGGGGACTCGAAAGAATGCCCGGCGCCAGGAGGTGTCGGATTCGTCATCCGACGGTCCCAAAGCGCCTTCCTCTCGTTAAGACGAGGAGGAAGAAGAAGAGACCTCTCCCCCTCCAGCAGGAGGAGAGAAGAAAAGGAAGGTCGCCCTCTCTGAGGAGGCCGGAGGGTCCAAGAAGGGGAAAACCCTTCCTTCGGATTACTCCAATGACGTCGACGATGGCGAAGAGGAGTGGCAGCCCAGGGCCAAGCCCCTGGCAAAATCGTAAGTATCCGGATACCGGAGTAATTCATAGTATTCGTTTATTGCACAGCTTTCCCTTATGTCGAATATGCTTATGCAGCCCACCCAAAGACCGGCTCGACGCGTCGTCGAGCGGCTCACTGGACTCGTCGGATGTGAACTCGCTTCCGACGGCTTCCTCCCCCCGCCCTATGGAAGACACCGAGGTGTTGTCCCAACAGATTCCAAGTAGGGAGGAGGTGGTCTCGGAGGCGCCGCAAGGCGACCTCCCAGACTCCAGGAGTAAAGGGGATGAAACCCCCCAGGGTTCCGGAGTCTGGCGGGGACCTCCTTCTAAGAGGAGCAAGTCCATCGTGTCGGCGACCCCCGTCCACCCGAAGGCGCCGGACAATATGTTGGAGGCGCTCCAAGGCGCCTCCATCGACGAGGAGCACCGCGCTATTATGAGTGCGGTGGTCCAGAAGGTTCAGTCCGCCAAGAGCGGACTGACTGAAGCTTGTACTAGCCTTTTGACAGGCTTTGAGGTAAGTAAATAATGTGTAAATGATATTACCGCATAGACAGTAGCCCATGATGCTCTGTTGGGCGTTCGGGAAGAAAAGCCGAATAGAGGATCAAAAAATTTGCAAGAGTCTAACAAAAGGAGTCAATATGCGTGTGCAGGCTTCTCTGCTGGCGTCCGCCGTACTCACTGCGGAAGTGGACACGCTAAAGCAGAGCCTCGAGAAGTCTGAGCGAGAGCTCGGGCGTGCCAAGAAGCAGCTCGAGGAGAAGGAAGGTAAGAAATACCTTGGTTGAATATGTATATAAAAAAGGTGCAATTGCAAGAAATAACAGGATTAACATGACTATTGTAGGGGCCACATCTGAAGTGGCGACCCTTAAGCAAGCGCTGCTCGAGGCCGAGAAGAGTGCGGCCGCGGAGCGCACCGAGCGGGAGAGGTATGAGGCCGAGGTTGGCAAGGTGCGGCAAGAGCTCCAGGTTCTCATGAAGAAACATGAGAGTTTGGAGCTTCACTCGAAGATGCGAGCGTCCGAGCTCGCGGCGGCTATTGAAAATGCCAAGTCTGCCTAGGCCGAATCCTAGACGACCCTCCAGGAGTTGGATGAGGTGAAGAAAAATAGCGACGGGTAAGGCATTCTATATGCAAAGTAAACACATAAACGTGAGTTACTTAATACTTACCCGAATCCGGAGCTCTCCAGGGGCATTTGCAGATCTTCCCCGGAGTGTATCCGATGCCGCTGCATTCTATCGAGCCGAGGAGGGCAGCTCAACGGAGAAGGTGTTCTGATCTCAGTATGCTGAGGTCGGACACCCCGTGCCCCTGAGCGACCAGCTGAAGCAACTGGTCGAGCCCCACAAGGCGGCCGAACAGGCCATGAAGGGCCTCCTAGTTCGGCTGTGGCCTGGAGAGGCTCTGCCTGGGAGCTATTTCGGGCTGGTGCGGCGACTGGTGGAGGCCTGTCCAAGGCTCGAAGTCATCAAGCGCTCCGTCTGTATTGAAGGTGCCCGTAGGGCCTTTGCCCGTGCTAAGGTGCACTGGGGCAGGCTGGATGCGGAGAAGCTTGTGAAGGACGGGCCACCAGCGGGGAAAGAGCATCGCAAGCCCGAAAATTACTATAAGGATGTTCTGAAGGGTGCCCGCCTTGTGGCGGATGAATGTACTAGGGATGTAATTTTTGAGTAAAACTCGCTCGTTTTTGTCCTGTGCGCTGAAAACTTGTTCATATGCGCTGAGCAATGCTGCTTGAATTTAAAATATTACCTTCTGTGCGGCTGTTTATCAATACTGAGAGATGGTGAGTCGTCGGCTTCTGCCCCCTTTCCACTAGTGCTGGGGTGTTCGGGGATAAATCTGGGCGCTCTTTTTCCCATGTTTGGGTCCTTCGAGGGAGGCGCTCAGCCCGACGAACGAGGCAATCGGACTATAATGCGTGAACACTCTCACTTAGCCATAGAATTCTATAATTATAAATTTCGGCGAAGCCCCTAGTATTCGGAAGACCGAGTTCGGGGCGCTATCCACGCCTTGGCCGGACAGAGCCGACTCGTCGCCCTAAGCAGCATAAGTCTTTAGGGACTCGAAAAAACCTCTCGAATAGCGACCAGCTCTCGCTTCATCATGACAGTCAGTTTTAGCTTTCTCCACTGAGGTGCTCGGCCCAGCTCAACTGGGGCACAATCGCAGTGGTTCTCCTAGTGCTACCTTAGCTGATATAGCGGAACGTAAGGCACCAAAACATAGGAGCCGGGCAAACCCAACTATTATTCAGAGCCGATGCATATAATGCTATAAGTTCGGGGTGCCGCACTTGTGAAAGTGTTTGGACTTCTCACACCATATTGAGGGGTGCTAAAAGCCCCTGGCGTATTTTGGTCGTACCAAGTTGTACGGGTGCAACATGTCATTAAGGAACATTTATTTATAAAAAGATAGTGCAAAAATAGACAAAAGCTATGCATTGTTTATTAGAAATAGCTGCAATCAAAGCAGAACGATACAAGTAATGCAATAAATGAAAAGTTGGACTATTTAACATGTCTGCTCCAGGGGCAAGCTGTGGAATAGTATGCGAAACAGGTATACTACTCGTGATAGAGACCACCTGGGATTTCCGTAATGCGGCATGGCTTGTCTGCTTCCCTAGTTCTTGCATCGTTTGTGCGGCAATTGAACTGCCGAACAGGCCTTCCGAAGAGTAGAGTCCTGGAAGTAAGAGAAAAGTAAAAAATCGGCAGCCCCTAGTGCGGTTTAAGCCATGTTTTGGGCGTGCCGTGATGGTGCCCCTCCCACTATGCCCATGGTATTTCTAGAGCGTAATTATGTACGCGAAGTACTGGCGTCGCCTTTTTGCTAGGGTTGGGGTTGGGGCCGCATTGCTACGCCTGCTCGGAACGTGCCAGGCGGTCTTGTTGTAGGTTACTCCGGGCGCGCTTGATGGTGTTTGGACGCTTAATGGCCGGACTGGAGAACTGCCTGGAGAGGCTGCTTTGTACTTCCGCTGCAAGGGCCGTCGTGTGCTCCTCCGTTCGGAGGGAGCGTTCGGTGTTTCCATTGACCGTAATTACTCCACGAGGGCCTGGCATCTTGAGCTTAAGGTATGCGTAGTGCGGTACCGCATTGAATTTGGCGAATGCGGTTCGTCCGAGCAGTGCATGATAGCCACTGCGGAATGGGACTATGTCGAAGACCAATTCCTCGCTTCGGAAATTATCCGGGGATCCGAAGACCACTTCAAGTGTGACTGAGCCTGTATAGTTGGCCTCTACACCTGGTATTACGCCTTTAAAGGTTGTTTTGGTGGGCTTAATCCTCGAGGGATCAATGCCCATTTTTCGCACTGTATCCTGGTAAAGCAGGTTCAGGCTGTTGCCGCCGTCCATGAGGACTCTAGTGAGATGAAATCCGTTAATAATTGGGTCTAGAACAAATGTGGCAAATCCGCCATGACGGATGCTAGTGGGATGGTCTCTTTGATCAAAGGTGATTGGGCAGGAGGACCATGGGTTGAACTTTGGGGCGACTGGCTCTACCGCGTATACGTCCCTTAACGCGCGCTTCCGCTCCCTTTTTGGGACGTGGGTGGCATATATCATGTTCACCGTCCGCACTTGTGGGGGGGGGAACCCTTCTGTCCATTGTTGTTCGGCGGCTTGGGCTCCCCATCGTCGTTGCTATGCAGCCCCTTGTCTTCATTGTCGGCGCTTAACTTGCCTGCCTGCTTGAACACCCAACAATCCCTGTTGGTGTGATTGGCCGGCTTTTCGGGGGTGCCATGTATTTGGCACAAGCGGTCGAGTATTCGGTCCAAGCTGTACGGACCCCTAGGATTCCTTTTGAATGGCTTTTTCCACTGACCGGATTTAGAGCCTCTGAATCTGGCATTAACTGCCGTATTCTCAGCATTGTCGCCGTTAATGCAGCGCTTCTGCTTGTTGCGACGCGACCAACCACTAATGTCCCTGGTGTCCGAACTACCAGGGTTCTTGGTCATATTGTTGCTACGAGCAAGCCAGCTGTCTTCTGATACGTCCATTTTGCGTCATGCTTTTATGTTAATATTTATTGCATTATGGGCTGTTATTTCACGGTATGTCACAATACTTATGGCTATTCTCTCTTATTTTACAAGGTTTACCATGAAGAGGGGGAATGCCGGCAGCTGGAATTCTGGCTGGAAAAGGAGCAAATATTGGAGACCTATTCTGTGCAACTCCAAAAGTCCTGAAACTCCACGGAATATCTTAAAATAAATAAAGAAAAATCATCGCCAAAGATGAAGGCCAGGGGGCCCACACCCTGCTCACGAGGGTGGGGGGCGCGCCCCTCCACCTGGGCACGCCCCACTACCTCGTGGGCCCCCTGGTGGCTCTCCGACGCCCATCTTCTCCTATATGAAGTCTTTCGATGAGAAAAAAATCATAAGCAACTTTTCGGGACGAGACTCCGCCACCACGAGGCGGAACCTTGGCGGAACCAATCTAGGGCTCCGGCAGAGCTGTTCTACCGGGGACACTTCCCTCCGGGAGGGGGAAATCATCACCATCGTCATCACCAACACTCCTCTCATCGGGAGAGGGCAATCTCCATCAACATCTTCACCAGCACCATCTCATCTCCAAACCCTAGTTCATCTCTTGTATCCAATTCTTGTCTCTAAGTCCGGGATTGGTGCTAGTAGGTTGCTAGTAGTGTTGATTACTCCTTGTAGTTGATGCTAGTTGGTTTACTTGGTGGAAGATCATATGTTCAGATCCTTTATGCATACTATTACCCCTCTGATTATGAACATGAATATGCTTTGTGAGTAGTTACGTTTGTTCCTGAGGACACGGGAGAAGTCTTGCTATTAGTAGTCATGTGAATTTGGTATTCGTTCGATATTTTGATGAGATGTATGTTGTCTAACCTCTAGTGGTGTTATGTGAACGTTGACTACATAACACTTCACCATTATTTGGGCCTAGAGGAAGGCATTGGGAAGTAGTAAGTAGATGATGGGTTGCTAGAGTGACAGAAGCTTAAACCCTAGTTTATGCGTTGCTTCGCAAGGGGCTGATTTGGATCCATATGTTTCATGCTACGGTTAGGTTTACCTTAATACTTTTGTTGTAGTTGCGGATGCTTGCAATAGAGGTTAATCATAAGTGGGATGCTTGTTCAAGTAAGAACAGCACACAAGCACCGGTCCACCCACATATCAAATTATCAAAGTACCGAACGCGAATCATATGAGCGTGATGAAAACTAGCTTGACGATATTCCCATGTGTCCTCGGGAGCTCTTTTCCTTATATAAGAATTTGTCCGGCTTGTCCTTTGCTACAAAAAGGATTGGGCCACCTTGCTGCACCTTATTTACTTTTATTACTTGTTGCTCATTACAATTTACCTTATCACAAAACTATCTGTTACCACTTATTTCAGTACTTGCAGAGAATACCTTGCTGAAAACCGCTTATCATTTCCTTCTGCTCCTCGTTGGGTTCGACACTCTTACTTATCGAAAGGACTACGATAGATCCCTATACTTGTGGGTCATCAAGACTCTTTTCTAGCGCCGTTGCCGGGGAGTGTAGCGCCTTTGGTAGGTGGAATTTGGTAAGGAAAAATTTATATAGTGTGCTGAAATTTTCTATCACTTGTTACTATGGAAACTGAATCTTTGAGGGGCTTGTTCGGGGTATCTTCACCCCGTCCAGTAGAGCAAAGAGTTGCTCCTCAACCTACTGAACCTATTGAAAACGAAACTCCTTTTGCATTTCCTTCGGGTATTATGGAAAAACTGCTGGCTAATACTTTTACAGGAGATGGGACAAAGCATCCCGACGAGCATCTACACTATTTGGATGATATTTGTGGATTATTTAAGCTTGCAGGTATACCCGATGATGTTGTTAAGAAGAAGGCTTTCCCTTTATCTTTGGAGGGAGACGCATCGACATGGTATAGGCTATGTGATGATACGAGATCGTGGAACTATAAAAGAATGAAATTGGAATTTCATCAAAAGTATTACCCTATGCATCTTGTTCATCGTGATCGCAATTATATATATAATTTTTGGCCTCGTGAAGGAGAAAGCATCGCTCAAGCTTGGGGGAGGCTTAAATCAACGTTATATTCATGCCCCAATCATGAGCTCTCAAAATTGACAATTCTCCAGAATTTTTATGCTTGGCTTTCTGATAACAATCGCACCATGCTCGATACTTCTTGTGCTGGCTCTTTTATGATGAAGACTATTGAATTCAGATGGAATTTATTGGATAGAATTAAATGCAACTCTGAAGATTGGGACCTCGACGAAGGTAAGGAGTCAGGTATGACACCTAAGTTTGATTGTGTTAAATCTTTTATGGATACCGATATTTTCCGTAAGTTTAGCACTAAATATGGACTTGACTCTGAGATAGTAGCTTCTTTCTGTAAATCTTTCGCTACTTATGTTGATCTCCCCAAGGAGAAGTGGTTTAAATATCATCCTTCCATAGAAGTAAAAGTAGCTTCACCTATTAAAGTTGAAGAAAATACCATCACTTATAATGATCCTATTATTCCCACCTCTTATGTTGAGAAACCACCTTTCCCTGCTAGAGTAAAGGATCATGCTAAAGCTTCAACTGTTGTTCGTAAAAGCAATACTAGAACTTATACACCTCCTGAGCAAGTCAAAGTAGAACCTAATATTGCTATTGTTAAAGATCTCTTGTCTGATAATATTGATGGGCATGTCATTGAATTCTCTGGTTAAACTGCTAGAATTGCTAAACCCTGTGATAGAGATAAACATAGACCTGTGGTAGGCGTGCCTGTTATTTCTGTTAAAATAGGAGATCATTGTTATCATGGCTTATGTGATATGGGTGCTAGTGCTAGTGTTATACCCATTGACTTATATAAAGAAATTATGCATGATATCGCACCTGCTGAGTTAGAAGATATTGATGTTACAATTAAACTTGCCAATAGAGATACTATATCTGCAATGGGAATTATTAGAGATGTTGAAGTCTTGTGTGGGAAAACCAAATATCCCACTGACTTTCTTGTTCTTGGTTCTCCACAAGATAGCTTTTGTCCCATTATTTTTGGTAGACCCTTCTTGAATACTGTTAATGCTACGATAGACTGCAAAAAGAATGTTGTTACTGTTGGCTTGGATGATATGGTTCATGAGTTTAATTTCTCTAAATTCAGTAAACAACATCGTGAGGAAGAATTGCCTAGTAAGGATGAAATTATTGGTCTTGCTTCTATTGTTGTACCTCCTAGTGATCCTTTAGAACACTATTTGCTAGACCATGAAAATGATATGTTTATGAATGAATGAAAGGAAATAGATGAAATATTCTTTAAACAGGAACCTATTCTGAAACACAATTTGCCTGTTGAAATCCTAGGGGATCCTCCTCCACCCAAGGGTGATCCCGTTTTTGAGCTTAAACCGTTGCCTGATGATCTTAAGTATGCTTATCTTGATGAAAAGAAAATATATCCTGTTATTATTAGTGCTAACCTTTCAGATCATAAAGAAGAAAGATTATTGAAAACTCTGAAGAAGCACCGTGCCGCTATTGGATATACTCTTGATGATCTTAAGGGCATTAGTCCCACTCTATGTCAGCATAAAATAAATTTGGAAGCGGATGCTAAACCAGTATGTGATCCTCAACGACGTTTGAATCCTAAAATGAAAGAAGTGGTAAGGAAGGAAATACTCAAGCTTCTGGAGGCAGGTATAATTTATCCCATTGCTGATAGTCAGTGGGTAAGTCCTGTCCATTGTGTCCCTAAGAAGGGAGGTATTACTATTGTCCCTAATGATAAAGATGAATTGATTCCTCAAAGAATTATTACAGGTTATATGATGGTAATTGATTTCCCCAAATTAAATAAAGCCACTAAGAAAGATCATTACCCCTTACCTTTTATTGATCAAATGCTAGAAAGATTATGCAAACATACACATTATTGCTTTCTGGATGGTTATTCTGGTTTCTCTCAAATACCTGTGTCGGCTAAAGATCAATCAAAGACTACTTTTACATGCCCTTTTGGTACTTTTGCTTATAGACATATGCCTTTTGGTTTATGTAATGCACCTGCTACCTTTCAAAGATGCATGATGGCTATATTCTCTGATTTTTGTGAAAAGATTTGTGAGGTTTTCATGGACGACTTTTCCGTCTATGGTTCCTCTTTTGATGATTGCTTGAGCAATCTTGATCGAGTTTTGCAGAGATGTGAAGAAACTAATCTTGTCTTGAATTGGGAAAAGTGCCACTTTATGGTTAATGAAGGTATTATCTTGGGGCACAAAGTTTCTGAAAGAGGTATTGAAGTTGATAAATCCAAGGTTGACGCTATTGAAAAGATGCCATGTCCCAAGGACATCAAAGGTATAAGAAGTTCCCTTGGTCACGCCGGATTTTATAGGAGGTTCATTAAGGACTTCTCAAAAATTTCTCGGCCTCTGACTAATTTATTACAAAAAGATGTACCATTTGTCTTTGATGATGATTGTGTAGAAGCATTTGAAATACTTAAGAAAGCCTTGATTTCTGCACCTATTGTTCAGCCACCTGATTGGAATTTACCCTTTGAAATCATGTGTGATGCTAGTGACTATGCTGTAGGTGCTGTTCTAGGACAAAGAGTTGATAAAAAATTAAATGTTATTCAATATGCTAGTAAAACTCTAGACAATGCCCAGAGAAATTATGCTACTACTAAAAAGGAATTCTTAGCAGTTGTATTTGCTTGTGATAAGTTTAGACCTTATATTGTTGATTCTAAAGTAACTATTCACACTGGTCATGCTACTATTAAATATCTTATGAAAAAGAAAGATGCTAAACCTAGACTTATTAGATGGGTTCTCTTGCTGCAAGAATTTTATTTGCATATTGTTGATAGAAAAGGAGCTGAGAACCCAGTTGCAGACAACTTATCTAGGTTAGAGAATGTTCTTGATGACCCACTACCTGTTGATGATAGCTTTCCTGATGAACAATTAAATGTCATAAGCACTTCTCGTAGAACTCCATGGTATGCTGATTATGCTAATTATATTGTTGCTAAATTTATACCACCTAGCTTCACATACCAACAAAAGAAAAAGTTCTTTTATGATTTGAGACATTAATTTTGGGATGACCCACATCTTTATAAAGAAGGAGTAGATGGTGTTATTAGATGTTGTGTACCTGAGCATGAACAGGAACAGATCCTACGCAAGTGTCACTCCGAAGCTTATGTAGGACACCACGCTGGAGATAGAACTGCACATAAGGTATTGCAATCTGGTTTTTATTGGCCTACTCTCTTCAAGGATGCACGTAAGTTTGTTTTATCTTGTGATGAATGTCAAAGAATTGGTAATATTAGTAGACGTCAAGAAATGCCTATGAATTATTCACTTGTTATTGAACCATTTGATGTTTGGGGCTTTGATTATATGGGACCTTTTCCTGCCTCCAATGGATACACTCATATTTTAGTTGCTGTTGATTACGTTACTAAGTGGGTAGAAGCTATTCCAACTAGTAGTGCTGATCATAACACTTCTATTAAAATGCTTAAGGAAGTTATTTTTCTGAGGTTTGGAGTCCCTAGATATTTAATGACTGATGGTGGTTCACACTTTATTTATGGTGCTTTCCGTAAAATGCTTGCCAAATATGACGTTAATCATAGAATTGTATCTCCTTATCACCCACAGTCTAGTGGTCAAGTAGAATTGAGTAATAGATAGCTCAAATTAATTTTGCAAAAGACTGTTAATAGGTCTAGAAAGAATTGGTCCAAGAAACTTGATGATGCATTATGGGCATATAGAACTGCATATAAGAATCATATGGGTATGTCTCCGTATAAAATGGTTTATGGAAAAGCATGTCACTTACCTCTCGAACTAGAACATAAGGCATATTGGGCTATTAAAGAGCTTAACTATGATTTCAAACTTGCCGGTGAGAAGAGGTTATTTGATATTAGCTCACTTGATGAATGGAGAACCCAAGCCTATGAAAATGCCAAGTTGTTTAAAGAAAAAGTTAAAAGATGCCATGACAAAAGGATACAAAAGCGTGAGTTTAATGTAGGCGATTATGTATTGCTATACAACTCTCGTTTAAGATTTTTTGCAGGAAAACTTCTCTCTAAATGGGAAGGTCCCTACGTTAAGAGGAGGTCTATTGTTCCGGTGCCATAAAAATCAACAATTTCAAAGGCACAAATCCGAAGGTGGTAAACGGTCAAAGAATCAAGCACTATATCTCAGGTAATCCTATAAATGTTGAAACCAATGTTATTGAAACTGTAACCCCGGAGGAATACATAAGGGACACTTTCCAGAACATTCCAGACTCCGAAAAGGAATAGGTATGTGGTACAGTAAGTAAACCGACTCCAAAACAATTTTTAAGGCAATATTTCTCCGTTTTGGAATATTTAGAAAAATAGAAAAATAGGTAGCAGTCCAGGGAGGACACGAGCCCTCCACGAGGGTGGAGGGCGCGCCCTACCCCCCTGGGCGCGCCCCCCTACCTCGTGAGCACCTCGTGTGCCCTCCGGACTCCATTTTCCTGCACGATGCGTATTTTGGTCGGTAAAAAATCATTATATATTCTCCCGAAGGTTTTGACCCCCGTATCACGCAAATATCCCATGTTTTCGTTTCAAGCTGTTTCCGTTGCAGATTTGAGAATTCCGGAGACTCGATCGTCCTTCTATGAGGGTGAGCCTATGCCATGGAAGGGGACGACAAGCGTGCGTCATCAACAACACCTCCACCTCCAACAACAAAGAAGGAGACCTCATCACATGGGTATGGGCACTCCCCTTGGCAACTGCCAAGCTTGGGGGAGGTGCCCCGGTATCGTATCACCATCACAACTCCTATCTTTACCGTTTTTCTTAGTTCGATCCTATTAGTAGTATCTTGATTTAGTAGAATAAAGTCACGGCATGATCTAGTTTTGAAGTTTGCTTTATGATCCCTCTATGCAATCTAGTCCGTGAGCTATATATAATAAAGATTAGTGTTGAGTCAAGGGCTTGATTATTTTGCCATGATCTTGAGTGAATAAAAGAAAGAATAAAAAGAAACAAAGAGTTCATATTGATCTTATTGAGAGTAATGACTTCACATAGAAAGAGTATGATGATTAAAAAGTTGTTAGGAGTTGGCAAATATAGCTTTAGTCATCGTGGCAATTAATAGGAAGTAATAAGGAGAGAGAGGTTTCACATATAGATATACTATCATTGACATCTTTCATAATTGGGAGCACTCATTAAGTATGACATGCTAAAGAGTTGATGTTGGGCAAGGAAGACAACGTAATGGGTTATGTTTTCTCGCATCTTAGTTAAAGTATATTGTCATGGATCATTCAAACATGTTGAGCTTGCCTTTCCCCCTCATGCTAGCCAAATTCTCAGCACCAAGTAGAGATACTACTTGTGCTTCCAAATACCCTTAAACCAGTTTAGCCATGAGAGTCCACCATATCTACCTATGGATTGAGTAAGATCCTTCAAGTAAGTTGTCATCGGTGCAAGCAATAAAAATTGCTCTTTAAATATGCATGACTTATTAGTGCAGAGAAATAAGCTTTGTACGAACTTGTTGTGGACGCAATAAAAGCGACGGACTGCATAATAAAGGTTCACATACAAGGGGCAATATAAAGTAACGTTCTTTTGCATTAAGATTTTGTGCATCCAACCATAAAAGCGCATGGCAACCTCTGCTTCCCTCTACGAAGGGCCTATCTTTTATTATTATCCTCTATCTTATACAAGAGTCAAGGTAATCTTCACCTTTCCCTTTTTCATTTTATCCTTTGGCAAGCACTTCATG
>NC_041384.1:89166243-89170426 GCF_002162155.2 Triticum dicoccoides
TACGTTAGCATGAACTATTATTGTTGACATCACCCAAAGGTGAATAAGTTTGGAGGCAGCATTATAAGCCCCAATCTTTCTCTGTGTCTGATTGAAACTTCATAACCACAAGTATTGCGTGAGTGTTAGCAATTATGAAGGACTAAGTGATAGTTGAGTATGTGGACTTGCTTTTAAGCTCTGACATAGACTCCTTCCGATGTTATGATAAATTGCAATTGCTTCAATGACTGAGGTTATAATTTGTTAGCGCCTAATAAGGTTTCTGATTCATACTTTTGCATTGTGAAAAGATCATCACTTGAACATAAGTAATCATATGACAAATCTATATATGTTGCTGTTATGAAACAATCATGATGCCTTCATGTCCGTATTTTATTTTTATCGATGCCTCTACCTCTAAACATGAGGACATATTTATTGTTATCGGCTTTTCGCTTGAGGACAAGCGAGGTCTAAGCTTGGGGGAGTTGATACGTCCATTTTGCGTCATGCTTTTATGTTAATATTTATTGCATTATGGGCTGTTATTTCACGTTATGTCACAATACTTATGGCTATTCTCTCTTATTTTACAAGGTTTACCATGAAGAGGGGGAATGCCGGCAGCTGGAATTCTGGCTGGAAAAGGAGCAAAAATTGGAGACCTATTCTACGCAACTCCAAAAGTCCTGAAACTCCATGGAATATCTTAAAATAAATAAAGAAAAATCGTCGCCAAAGATGAAGGCCAGGGGGGCCACACCCAGCTCACGAGGGTGGGGGCGCGCCCCTCCCCCTGGGTGCGCCCCCCTACCTCGTGGGCCCCCTGGTGGCTCTCCGACGCCCATCTTCTCCTATATGAAATATTTCGATGAGAAAAAAATCATAAGCAACTTTTCGGGATGAGATTCCGCCGCCACGAGGCGGAACCTTGGCGGAACCAATCTAGGGCTCCGGCAGAGCTGTTCTGCCGGGGACACTTCCCTCCGGGAGGGGGAAATCATCACCATCATCATCACCAATGCTCCTCTCATCGGGAGAGGGCAATCTCCATCAACATCTTCACCAGCACCATCTCATCTCCAAAACCTAGTTCATCTCTTGTATCCAATTCTTGTCTCTAAGTCCGGGATTGGTGCTAGTAGGTTGCTAGTAGTGTTGATTACTCCTTGTAGTTGATGCTAGTTGGTTTACTTGGTGGAAGATCATATGTTCAGATCCTTTATGCATACTATTACCCCTCTGATTATGAACATGAATATGCTTTGTGAGTAGTTACGTTTGTTCCTGAGGACACGGGAGAAGTCTTGCTATTAGTAGTCATGTGAATTTGGTATTCGTTCGATATTTTGATGAGATGTATGTTGTCTAACCTCTAGTGGTGTTATGTGAACGTCGACTACATAACACTTCACCATTATTTGGGCCTAGAGGAAGGCATTGGGAAGTAATAAGTAGATGATGGGTTGCTAGAGTGACAGAAGCTTAAACCCTAGTTTATGCGTTGCTTCGTAAGGGGCTGATTTGGATCCATATGTTTCATGCTATGGTTAGGTTTACCTTAATACTTTTGTTGTAGTTGCGGATGCTTGCAATAGAGGTTAATCATAAGTGGGATGCTTGTTCAAGTAAGAACAGCACCCAAGCACCGGTCCACCCACATATCAAATTATCAAAGTACCGAACGCGAATCATATGAGCGTGATGAAAACTAGCTTGACGATATTCCCATGTGTCCTCAGGAGCTCTTTTCCTTATATAAGAATTTGTCCGGCTTGTCCTTTGCTACAAAAAGGATTGGGCCACCTTGCTGCACCTTATTTACTTTTGTTACTTGTTGCTCGTTACAGTTTACCTTATCACATAACTATCTCTTACCACTCATTTCAGAACTTGCAGAGAATACCTTGCTGAAAACCGCTTATCATTTCCTTCTGCTCCTCGTTGGGTTCGACACTCTTACTTATCGAAAGGACTACGATAGATCCCCTATATTTGTGGGTCATCATCTTCTCTCGCGCAAAAGCGGGTCATGAGTGTCGTGAGTGCTGCCATAGATTTTGGCTTTTCCTGTCCAAGGTGCCGGGCCAGCCACTCGTCACGGATATTGTGCTTGAAGGCTGCTAGGGCCTCAGTGTCCGGATAGTCGACTATTTGAATTTTCTTTGTTAGGAACCGTGTCTAGAATTGCCTGGCCGATTCTTCTGGCTGCTGAATTACGTGACTTAGGTCATCGGTGTTTGGGGGTCGCACATAAGTGCCCTGGAAATTGTAGAGGAAAGCGGCTTCCAGGTCCTCCCAACAACTGATTGATCCTGTTGGCAAATTGTTGAGCCAATGCCGAGCTGGTCCTTTAATGGCGTGAAAATCGTCGCTGCGGGCCATGTGGATATGAAGGAGATAATCCTCGATCCATACCGCAGGGTCTGTTGTGCCATCATATGATTCGATGTTTACGGGTTTGAAACCCTCGGGGATTTGATGATCCATTATTTCGTCTGTAAAGCACAGTGGGTGTGCGGCGCCTCTGTACTGGGCGATATCATGACGTAGCTCCAATGAGTTTTGTCTATTGTGTTTGGCCCTGCCGAATTTGTGGCCGGCGTGACGGTTACCGTCTCGAGCCGTGGGGTGCCCACGCGATCCGTAGATCGATCGTGTTTGCCTTGCCTTGTCCTCCAACATGTCTCGTAAGTCCGGCGCATATTCTCGTGCCTTGGTACGGGGTGCGGCTTGAGTGGAGGGCTGGGAGGCCTCTCTGTCGTGGCCACAAGGTGGCCGTTCGGCCGCATCAAGTGCTTCCTCCTCTAATTGGGGTAGCAACCTGCGCTTTGGGTAACTCTTGGAGGGGCGTTCGAGTTTATGCTCTTCGGCCGCAAGGACTTCGGTCCATCTGTCAACCAGCAAATCTTGATCAGCTCGGAGCTATTGTTGTTTTTTTCTTGAGGCTTCTTGCCGTGGCCATAAGCATGCATTGGAAACGCTTTTGCTCAACGGGATCCTCTGGCATGATGAATTCATCATCGTCGAGGCTTGCCTCGCCTTCGGAGGGAGGCATATAATTATCGTCCTCGACCTCTCTGTCTGCCGCTCTCTCATGAGGGCTGGTTTCTCGATCCTCCTGTGCTAAACCTTGCTGGAGGGGGTTTTCTTCAGCACTCTCTGGAGTATTATTATCTCCTGTGCTGGAATCACCGTTTTTGTGTTGGCGGGATTTTGAGCGGCGCCGCTGACGCCGGCGCTTGGGCTGTTTCTTGGAGGGGTCATCCTCCGCTGTTCCATCGCCCTCTCCCTCTTTTGGGGTGTCCACCATGTATATGTCATATGACGAGGTGGCTTTCCAGGGCCTGGTAGGCGCTGGTTCTTCATCATCTCCTTCATCGGCGTCCATATCGTTGATGTCTTCGGAGTCGAAGTCGAGCATATCGGTTAAGTCGTCGACAGTGGCTACAAAGTGGGTGGTGGGTGGGTTTTGAATTTCTTCATCGTCCGTACCCCAACCTTGCTGACCGTAGTCCGTCCAGGGCTCTCCTGATAAAGAGAGAGACTTCAATGACTTCAGGATATTGCCAAAAGGCGAGTGCTGAAAGACGTCCGCAGTCGTGAACTCCATGATCGGCGCCCAATCGGATTCGATCGGCAGGGGCGCGGAGGGTTCGGAGCCCGGAGAAGAATCCGGCTCCGTGGAGTCACGAGTCTTGCAGAGTACGAGGCTGGTGTTCGGCTCAACCGCTGTTGGGATCACTGTTGGGGAACGTTGCAGAAAATTAAAAATTTTCCTACGGTTTCACCAAGATCCATCTATGAGTTCATCTAAGCAACGAGTCAAGGGAGAGAGTTAGCATATACATACCACTTGTAGATCGCGTGCGGAAGCTTGCAAGGTGATGATGTAGTCGTACTCGACGTGATTCGAATCAACGATGACCAAGTGCTGAACGGACAGCACCTCCGCGTTCAACACACGTACGGGACGGGAGACGTCTCCTCCTTCTTGATCCAGCAAGGGGGAAGGAGAGGTTGAGGAAGACAGCTCCACCGGCAGCACGACGGCGTGGTGATGGTGGAGAGGCAGTACTCCGACAGGGCTTCGCCAAGCACACAACGGAGGAGGAGAGGTGTTGGGGAGGGGAGGGCTGCGCCTTGGAGGGTGGTACGGCTGCCCTCCCCTCACCCCTCTATTTATAGGGGGAAGGGA
>NC_041384.1:89170506-89200258 GCF_002162155.2 Triticum dicoccoides
GTGTTGGGGAGGGGAGGGCTGCGCCTTGGAGGGTGGTACGGCTGCCCTCCCCTCACCCCTCTATTTATAGGGGGGAGGGAGAAGGGGGCCGGCCCCCTAGAACCCATCTACGGGGGGGTGTGGCGGCCTAGGGGAGAGGGGAGAGGGTGGCTTGCCCCCCAAGCCAAGGGGGGCGCCCCCTCTAGGGTTCCCCCCTCAACCCTAGGCACATGGGCCCAAGGGAGGGGGTGCGGCCAGCCCACCAGGGGCTAGCTCCCTGCCCCACGCAGCCCATGTGGCCCCCCGGGAGGGGTGGCCCCTCCCGGTGGACCCCTCGGAACTCTTCCGGTGGCCCCGGTACAATACCGGTATGACCCCGAAACTTCCTGGTGTCTGTTTGACAACTTCCCATATATAAATCTTTACCTCCGGACCCTTCCGGAGCTCCTCGTGACGTCCAGGATCCCATCCGGGAATCCGAACAACATTCGGTAGTCACATACTAGTCTTCCTAATAACCCTAGCGTCACCGAACCTTAAGTGTGTAGACCCTACGGGTTCGGGAGACATGCAGACATGACCGAGACGCTCTCAGTCAATAACCAACAGCGGGATCTGGATACCCATGATGGCTCCCACATGCTCCTCGATGTTGTCATCGGATGAACCACGATGTCGAGGATTCGATCAAACCCTGTATGCAATTCCCTTTGTCAATCGGTACGTTACTTGCCCTAGACTCGATCGTCGGTATCCCAATACCTTGTTCAGTCTCGTTACCGGCAAGTCACTTTACTCGTACCGTAATGCATGATCCCGTGTCCAACACCTTGGTCACATTGAGCTCATTATGATGATGCATTACCGAGTGGGCCCAGAGATACCTCTCTGTCATACGGAGTGACAAATCCCAGTCTCGATCCGTGTCAACCCAACAGATACTTTCGGAGATACCTGTAATGCACCTTTATAGTCACCCAGTTACGTTGTGACGTTTGATACACCCAAGGCACTCTTACGGTATCCGGGAGTTACACGATCTCATGGTCGAAGGAAGAGATACTTGACACTGGCAAAGCTCTAGCAAAACGAACTACACGATCTTTTATGCTATGCTTAGGATTGGGTCTTGTCCATCACATCATTCTCCTAATGATGTGATCCCGTTATCAACGACATCCAATGTCCATAGTCAGGAAACCATGACTATCTGTTGATCACAACGAGCTGGTCAACTAGAGGCTCACCAGGGACACATTGTGGTCTAAGTATTCACACGTGTATTACGATTTCCGGATAATACAGTTATAGCATGAATAAAAGACATTTATCATGAACATTGAAATATAATAATACTTTTATTATTGCCTCTAGGGCATATTTCCAACAGTCTCCCACTTGCACTAGAGTCACCAATCTAGTTACATTGTGATGAATCGAACACCCATAGAGTTCTGGTGTTGATCATGTTTTGCACGCGAGAGAGGTTTAGTCAGCGGATCTGCGACATTCAGATCCGTGTGCACTTTGCAAATCTCTATGTCTCCATCTTGAACATTTTCACGGATGGAGTTGAAACGACGCTTGATGTGCCTGGTCTTCTTGTGAAACCTGGGCTCCTTGGCGAGGGCAATAGCTCCAGTGTTGTCACAGAAGAGTTTGATCGGCCCCGACGCATTGGGTATGACTCCTAGGTCGGTGATGAACTCCTTCACCCAAATCGCTTCATGCGCTGCCTCCGAGGCTGCCATGTACTCCGCTTCACACGTAGATCCCGCCACGACGCTCTTCTTGCAGCTGCACCAGCTTACTACTCCACCATTCAACATATACACGTATCCGGTTTGTGACTTAGAGTCATCCAGATCTGAGTCGAAGCTAGCATCGACGTAACCCTTTACGACGAGCTCTTCGTCTCCTCCATAAATGAGAAACATGTCCTTCGTCCTTTTCAGGTACTTCAGGATATTCTTGACCGCTGTCCAGTGTTCCTTGCCGGGATTACTTTGGTATCTTGCTACCAAACTTACGGCAAGGTTTACATCGGGTCTGGTACACAGCATGGCATACATAATAGATCCTATGGCTGAAGCATAGGGGATGACACTCATCTCTTCTTTATCTTTTGCCGTGGTCGGTGACTGAGCTGTGCTCAGTCTCACACCTTGTAACATAGGCAAGAACCCCTTCTTGGACTGATCCATTCTGAATCTCTTCAAAATCTTATCAAGGTATGTGCTTTGTGAAAGACCTATGAGGCGTCTCGATCTATCTCTATAGATCTTGATGCCTAATATATAAGCAGCTTCTCCAAGGTCCTTCATTGAAAAACACTTATTCAAGTAGGCCTTAATGCTGTCCAGAAATTCTATATTATTTCCCATCAAGAGTATGTCATCTACATATAATATGAGAAATGCTACAGAGCTCCCACTCACTTTCTTGTAAACGCAGGCTTCTCCATAAGTCTGCATAAACCCAAACGCTTTGATCATCTCATCAAAGCGAATGTTCCAACTCCGAGATGCTTGCACCAGTCCATAAATGGATCGCTGGAGCTTGCATACTTTGTTAGCGTTCCGAGGATCGACAAAACCTTCCAGCTGCATCATATACAGTTCTTCCTTAAGATGCCCGTTAAGGAATGCCGTTTTGACGTCCATTTGCCATATCTCATAATCATAGTATGCGGCAATTGCTAACATGATTCGGACGGACTTCAGCTTCGCTACGGGAGAGAAAGTCACGTCGTAGTCAATCCCTTGAACTTGTCGATAACCCTTAGCGACAAGTCGAGCCTTATAGATTGTAACATTACCATCCGCGTCCGTCTTCTTCTTAAAAATCCATTTGTTTTCTATCGCTCGCCGATCATCGGGCAAGTCTGTCAAAGTCCATACTTTGTTTTCATACATGGATTCTATCTCGGATTTCATGGCTTCAAGCCATTTGTTGGAATCCGGGACCGCCATCGCTTCTTCATAGTTCGAAGGTTCATTGTTGTCTAACAACATGATTTCCAGGACAGGGTTGCCGTACCACTCTGGTGCGGAACGTGTCCTTGTGGACCTACGAAGTTCAGCAGTAACTTGATCCGAAGTACCTTGATCATCATCATTGTTTTCCTCTTCAGTTGGTGTGGGCATCACAGGAACGGTTTCCTGCGCTGCGCCACTTTCCCGCTCAAGAGGTAGTACTTCATCGAGTTCTACTTTCCTCCCACTTACTTCTTTCGAGAGAAACTCTTTTTCCAGAAAGCATCCGTTCTTGGCAACAAAGATCTTGCCTTCGGATCTTAAGTAGAAGGTATACCCGACAGTTTCCTTAGGGTATCCTATGAATACGCATTTTTCCGACTTGGGTTCGAGCTTTTCAGGTTGAAGTTTCTTGACATAAGCATCGCATCCCCAAACTTTTAGAAACGACAGCTTAGGTTTCTTTCCAAACCATAATTCATACGGTGTCGTCTCAACGGATTTAGACGGTGCCCTATTTAAAGTGAATGTAGTTGTCTCTAGAGCGTATCCCCAAAATGATAGCGGTAAATCGGTAAGAGACATCATAGACCGCACCATATCCAATAGGGTGCGATTACGACGTTCGGACACACCGTTTCGCTGAGGTGTTCCAGGCGGCGTGAGCTGTGAAACGATTCCACATTTCCTTAAGTGTGTACCAAATTCATGACTTAAGTATTCTCCTCCACGATCTGATCGTAAGAATTTTATCTTTCGGTCACGTTGATTCTCTACCTCATTCTGAAATTCCTTGAACTTTTCAAAGGTCTCAGACTTGTGTTTCATTAAGTAGACATACCCATATCTACTCAAGTCATCTGTGAGAGTGAGAACATAACGATATCCTCCGCGAGCCTCAACGCTCATTGGACCGCACACATCGGTATGTATGATTTCCAACAAGTTGGTTGCTCGCTCCATTGTTCTGGAGAACGGAGTCTTGGTCATTTTGCCCAAAAGGCATGGTTCGCACGTGTCAAACGATTCATAATCAAGAGACTCTAAAAGTCCATCGGCATGGAGCTTCTTCATGCGCTTGACACCAATGTGACCAAGGCGGCAGTGCCACAAGTATGTGGGACTATCGTTATCAACTTTAAATCTTTTGGCATCTACACTATGAACATGTGTAATATTACGCTCGAGATTCATTAAGAATAAACCATTGACCATCGGAGCATGACCATAAAACATATCTCTCATATAAATCGAACAACCATTATTCTCAGACTTAAATGAGTAGCCATCTCGTATTAAACGAGATCCAGATACAATGTTCATGCTCAAACTTGGCACTAAATAACAATTATTAAGGTTCAAAACTAATCCCGTAGGTAAATGTAGAGGCAGCGTGCCGACGGCGATCACATCGACTCTAGAACCATTCCCGACGCGCATCGTCACATCGTCCTTCGCCAGTCTCCGTTTATTCCGCAGCTCCTGCTGTGAGTTACAAATATGAGCAACGGCACCGGTATCAAATACCCAGGAGTTACTACGAGTACTGGTAAGGTACACATCAATCACATGTATATCAAATATACCTTTGGTGTTGCCGGCCTTCTTATCTGCTAAGTATTTGGGGCAGTTCCGCTTCCAGTGACCCTTCCCCTTGCAATAAAAGCACTCAGTCTCAGGCTTGGGTCCATTCTTTGACTTCTTCCCGGTAACTGGCTTACCAGGCGCGGCAACATCTTTGCCGTCCTTCTTGAAGTTCTTCTTACCCTTGCCCTTCTTGAACTTAGTGGTCTTATTGACCATCAACACTTGATGTTCTTTCTTGATTTCAGCCTCTGCTGACTTCAGCATCGAGAACACTTCAGGAATGGTCTTTTCCATCCCCTGCATGTTGTAGTTCATCACAAAGCTCTTGTAGCTTGGTGGGAGCGACTGGAGGATTCTGTCAATGACCGCCTCATCTGGGAGGTTAATGTTCAGCTGGGTCATACGGTTGTGCAACCCAGACATCTTCAGGATGTGCTCACTGACAGAACTGTTTTCCTCCATCTTACAACTGTAGAACTTGTCGGAGACATCATATCTCTCGACCCAGGCATGAGCTTGAAAAACTAGTTTCAGCTCTTCGAACATCTAATATGCTCCGTGGTGCTCAAAACGCTTTTGGAGCCCCGGTTCTAAGCTGTAAAGCATGCCGCACTGAACGAGGGAGTAATCATCAGCACGAGACTGTCAAGCATTCATAATGTCTTGGTTCTCTGGGACGGGAGCGTCACCTAGCGGTCCTTCTAGGACATATTGTTTCCTGGCAGCTATGAGGATGATCCTCAGGTTCCGGACCCAGTCCGTATAGTTGCTGCCATCATCTTTCAGCTTGGTTTTCTCTAGGAACGCGTTGAAGTTCATGTTGACATTAGCGTTGGCCATTGATCTACAAGACATATTTGCAAAGGTTTTAGACTAAGTTCATGATAATAAAGTTCTAATCAAATTATGAACTCCCACTTAGATTAGACATCCCTCTAGTCATCTAAGTGTTACACGATCCGAGTCGACTAGCCCGTGTCCGATCATCACGTGAGACGGACTAGTCATCGTCGGTGAACATTCTCATGTTGATCGTATCTTCCATACGATTCGTGTTCGACCTTTCGGTCTCCGTGTTCCGAGGCCATGTCTGCACATGCTAGGCTCGTCAAGTTAACCCTAAGTGTTTTCGCTGTGTAAAACTGTCTTACACCCGTTGTATGTGAACGTAAGAATCCATCACACCCGATCATCACGTGGTGCTTAGAAGCGACGAACTGTAGCAACGGTGCACAATTAGGGGAGAACACTTCTTGAAATTTTATAAGGGATCATCTTATTTACTATCGTCGTCCTAAGTAAACAAGATGCATAATACATAATAAACATCACATGCAATTATATAGTTGTGACATGATATGGCCAATATCATTTAGCTCCATTGATCTTCATCTTCGGGGCTCCATGATCATCTTGTCACCGGCTTGACACCATGATCTCCATCATCATGATCTCCATCATCGTGTCTTCATGAAGTTGTCACGCCAACGACTACTTCTACTTCTATGACTAACGTTTAGCAATAAAGTAAAGTAGTTTACATGGCGTTATTCAATGACACGCAGGTCATACAAAAAATAAAGACAACTCCTATGGCTCCTGCCGGTTGTCATACTCATCGACATGCAAGTCGTGAATCCTATTACAAAGAACATGATCTCATACATCACAATTCATCATTCATCACAACTTCTGGCCATATCACATCACATGATCAATCGCTGCAAAAACAAGTTAGACGTCCTCTAATTGTTGTTGCATCTTTTACGTGGCTGCAATTGGGTTCTAGCAAGAACGTTTTCTTACCTACGAATCACCACAACGTGATTTTGTCAACTTCTATTTACCCTTCATAAGGGCCCTGTTCATCGATTCCGCTCCAACTAAAGTGGGAGAGACAGACACCCGCCAGCCACCTTATGCAACTAGTGCATGTCAGTCAGTGGAACCGGTCTCACGTAAGCGTACGTGTAAGGTTGGTCCGGGCCGCTTCATCCCACAATACCGTTGAGCAAGAAAAGACTAGTAGAGGCAAGTAAGATGACAAAATCCACGCCCACAACAAAATTGTGTTCTACTCGTGCAAAGAGAACTACACATAGACCTAGCTCATGATGCCACTGTTGGGGAACGTTGCAGAAAATTAAAAAATTTCCTACGGTTTCACTAAGATCCATCTATGAGTTCATCTAAGCAACGAGGTCAAGGGAGAGAGTTAGCATCTACATACCACTTGTAGATCGCGT
This sequence comes from Triticum dicoccoides, assembly GCF_002162155.2. Taxonomy (NCBI): domain Eukaryota; kingdom Viridiplantae; phylum Streptophyta; class Magnoliopsida; order Poales; family Poaceae; genus Triticum; species Triticum dicoccoides. The sequence continues at coordinate 89,177,294 of NC_041384.1, forward strand.
GCGGAAGCTTGCAAGGTGATGATGTAGTCGTACTCGACGTGATTCGAATCACCGATGACCAAGTGCTGAACGGACAGCACCTCCGCGTTCAACACACGTACGGGACGGGAGACGTCTCCTCCTTCTTGATCCAGCAAGGGGGAAGGAGAGGTTGAGGAAGACAGCTCCACCGTCAGCACGACGGCGTGGTGATGGTGGAGAGGCAGTACTCCGACAGGGCTTCGCCAAGCACACAACGGAGGAGGAGAGGTGTTGGGGAGGGGAGGGCTGCGCCTTGGAGGGTGGTACGGCTGCCCTCCCCTCACCCCTCTAATTATAGGGGGAAGGGAGAAGGGGCCGCCCCCCTAGAACCCATCTAGGGGGGGTGCGGCGGCCTAGGGGAGAGGGGAGAGGGTGGCTTGCCCCCCAAGCCAAGGGGGGCGCCCCCTCTAGGGTTCCCCCCTCAACCCTAGGCGCATGGGCCCAAGGGAGGGGGTGCGGCCAGCCCACCAGGGGCTGGCTCCCTGCCCCACGCATCCCATGTGGCCCCCCGGGAGGGGTGGCCCCTCCCGGTGGACCCCCCGGAACTCTTCCGGTGGCCCCGGTACAATACCGGTATGACCCCGAAACTTCCCGGTGTCTGTTTGACAACTTCCCATATATAAATCTTTACCTCCGGACCCTTCCGGAGCTCCTCGTGACGTCCAGGATCCCATCCGGGACTCCGAACAACATTCGGTAGTCACATACTAGTCTTCCTAATAACCCTAGCGTCACCGAACCTTAAGTGTGTAGACCCTACGGGTTCGGGAGACATGCAGACATGACCGAGACGCTCTCAGTCAATAACCAACAGCGGGATCTGGATACCCATGATGGCTCCCACATGCTCCTTGATGTTGTCATCGGATGAACCACGATGTCGAGGATTCGATCAAACCCTGTATGCAATTCCCTTTGTCAATCGGTACGTTACTTGCCCGAGACTCGATCATCGGTATCCCAATACCTTGTTCAGTCTCGTTACCGGCAAGTCACTTTACTCGTACCGTAATGCATGATCCCGTGTCCAACACCTTGGTCACATTGAGCTCATTATGATGATGCATTACCGAGTGGGCCCAGAGATACCTCTCCGTCATACAGAGTGACAAATCCCAGTCTCGATCCGTGTCAACCCAACAGATACTTTCGGAGATACCTGTAATACACCTTTATAGTCACCCAGTTACGTTGTGACGTTTGATACACCCAAGGCACTCTTACGGTATCCGGGAGTTACACGATCTCATGGTCGAAGGAAGAGATACTTGACACTGGCAAAGCTCTAGCAAAACGAACTACACGATCTTTTATGCTATGCTTAGGATTGGGTCTTGTCCATCACATCATTCTCCTAATGATGTGATCCCGTTATCAACGACATCCAATGTCCATAGTCAGGAAACCATGACTATCTGTTGATCACAACGAGCTAGTCAACTAGAGGCTCACCAGGGACATATTGTGGTCTAAGTATTCACACGTGTATTACGATTTCCGGATAATATAGTTATAGCATGAATAAAAGACATTTATCATGAACATTGAAATATAATAATACTTTTATTATTGCCTCTAGGGCATATTTCCAACAATCACAGCCCCCGAGGTGGCGTCCAACCGCCCATCCTCGATCGGCGCGGTTGGCTCCGAACTAAGGGTCAGAGCCGATGCGGTGTGGCCTCCAGGGCACTGTTCGGCGGCAGAGCTAGATCATGCTCATCGTGACAGTGCGGCGCGCTCGGTGGTGGTTTGAGTCCGTCGAAGATCAAGTCCCCGCGGATGTCAGCCGTGTAGTTTAAATTTTCGAATCTGACCTAACGGCCAGGGGCGTAGCTTTCGATCTGCTCTAGATGGCCAAGTGAATTGGCCCGCAGTGCGAAGCTGCCAAAGACGAAGATCTGTCCGGGGAGAAAGGTCTCACCCTGGACTGCATCGCCATTGATAATCGTAGGAGCCATTGGGCCTGACGGCGACGGCACAGAGGAACTCTCAATGAAAGCATCAATGTCGGTGTCAAAATCGGCGGATCTCGGGTAGGGGGGTCCCGAACTGTGCATCTAGGCCGGATGGTAACAGGAGGCAAGGGACACGAAGTTTTACCCAGGTTCGGGCCCTCTCGATGGAGGTAAAACCCTACGTCCTACTTGATTAATATTGATGATATGGGTAGTACAAGAGTAGATCTACCACGAGATCAGAGAGGCTAAACCCTAGAAGCTAGCCTATGGTATGATTGTTGATGTGTATGTTGTCCTACGGACTAAAATCCTCCGGTTTATATAGACACGGGATAGGGTTAGGGTTACATAGAGTCGGTTACAATGGTAGGAGATCTGCATATCCGTATCGCCAAGCTTGCCTTCCACACCAAGGAAAGTCCCTTTCAGACGCGGGACGGAGTCTTCAATCTTGTATCTTCATAGTCCGGGAGTCCAGCTGAAGGTATAGTTCGGCTATCCGAACACCCCCTAATCCAGGACTCCCTCAAGCATGAAAAGGAATTTGTCTCGTGTGACAGTAAGAAGAAGAATGAAAATGCAAGGAGTAAATAAGAATAAGAATAAGAATTTTTCTTATGATATGATGATGAGACAACTGCCAAGAATGCATGACTATTTTACTCTGCGTAAGAATATGCATGTCTTGTTTTCTGGTTATGGATATTGTATAGTACTGCATATCTTTTTTTTGTAATATAATGCTTACCAAAGGTTTCAATATTTTGCTATATTTTGTTATGGATATGGACTTTGAGAGTTTGTTTACCTGGCACCATTCAGTCAAGTAGCCATTCATGTGAACTTTTATTTTGTCCATATGAAAGAAAAGGACCATATGGTCTGTGGCCTTTTCATCCATCATTTACACTGTGAATCCAACACCAGTGGTGCTGCTTTGTTTCTGTGATCACATTGTGGTGCCTGGCACATTTGCCCCATCACTTCGTTACCCCTTTCTCCTGAAATGTTGATTAATTTCCGTTTCGGTTAAGATTGGGGCACTCCTAGATCAAGAAAATTAGCAAAGGTCATGCCTAATTTTCTTGACTTAGAAGGTGCCCGATTCTCAACAGAAACAAAAATTAATCAGCATGTATCTTGATATCAACCAATAGTAGTGATCTAGTGCTTTAGTGGTTGGATTAGTTTAGTATTTTTTTTCACACACTCAGACACCCTTGCTTGCCATGTGTGTGAGAGAGATAGTGAGAGGATACAAGAAGAAGGGGTTAGGAAGATGCTGCCTGCTCATCAAAGCTAACCATCTCCCCTTTTTCACCCCTTTTCCTTTGTCTTTTGTGGTTTGCAAGGAAGCTACTGCTTTCATCCCAAAACACCTAGCAACAATACACTAACAGGTTCCATCCCAAAACACCTAGGCAATATCACAAACTTCTATTTGGATGGCCATGCTAACCCTTGACCATAAATACTTGAGATGGATGTAGCAGGCTTAAAGAAAGAAATGTTTTTAGGCCAACTCGACTGGGCCTGGCTGAAAATGCACAAGTCATCGGACGCAAGAGATGATGTAGTTTTGAATTATGAACGTAGGAAATGTCGTCATCGGACGATGAAAGTCTCCCGAGGGAGTGCGGCTGGTGCCACGACGATCGAGGTCTGTGCGACAGGCCTCACCTGGACGATGATCGGCGCTTCAGCATTAAGCTTGAGGAGACCTTCGAAGTTGAAACGGTACACAATGACGACAAGTGTTTTTTTTCATAATTAAGCATGACTTCAACTATTTCAACGTGTTATTTTCATCTTTTACAATTCGAGTATAGCTTATCCCATGCCATGCAAGACGCTGTGTCTTGGAGAGTATGGATTTTAAAGACCATGAAAGTTATTATGAAACAAAGAAAATTCACCTAAGAACTCATCATGATGTGGATTTTGAAGTAAATCTGTATAATTCTAGGAGCGTAACCCATTTTGGTTGCAAAAATTGGGAAGCATTTTGCAAGATGTATGGTTTTGATGAGGGTATGCTTGTCACCATGAATCTTGGTGATCCTGACATCGACAAGACAATATGGACATTTGGGTCCTTGTTGATACGCCTCCAATTCTACCGCTATGTGAGTTTCTCAAACATAGTTAATTATTAACTAATTTATATTATTCATCTCTACTCCTAATATCTCAGTTGGTAGGTCGCGTTCCGGGTTTAATTTTCGTCCCACCTCACCTGGTCTTTTTTGGTACCTGCTCCCACCTCCCGCTCAGCCGCGATGAAACAAGAAAAACCCTCAGGGCCGAGTCCCACATCCGCCCCCACGCGCCTAACCTCCCTTCGCACCCATCTAACACGAACAAACCGGCGAAAATTAACCAATGAAAAAAAACCTGGCAAAAATTAACCAACGAAAAAAATTGCAAACCAATCCCCCACACGTACGAGCGAGGTCTCGTGCCCTCGAGCGAGAAACAGACACCCGAGTCTGTGCCTTCATTCGCCCGCCGCCGCTCTTCATCCCTTCACCGCCGCCGCTCCATCCCTTCGCTGCCGCCCTGGCACTAATCCGCCACTGGTCTCCACTGATCCGGCCTCCACTGATCCGGTGCATGTCCAGTTGAGGACCCTCCGCCGAACGCTTCCAGGATCCGGCGCCGATCCCTTCCAGGACCCGTCGCCGAAGACGTCCAGGATCCGGCTATCCCTTTCACCAGCCGCCGCCGGAGGCGTCCAGGATCCCGTGCCAAAGACACTCACGTCCAGGTATCACATTTCAAACAGCCATATCATGAACTGATAAGAAATTAGGTATAATGTTACAGCCATCACATTTCATACACCCACCGCCAGTTCCATACTGCAAAGTAATACCAGTTCCATATGCATCACATCACACTGCACCTTCTATGTAGAATATGAAGATCTTGCAAGCTATCAGCCAACCAAAACTGCAAAGTAAAACAGCAGCACGTAAGGTTCAGAATAAGTAAAACAGCTAATCTTTTTGCATTTTTCAACCATAACCGAAATAACAAATTGACCAAACATAATAAGTGAAGCAAATGTACAGAGAGAATAGCATGATTTCGTGAAGCAATGGTTTAGCTATAGTGTCAACCAGGAAAGCAAATAGATGCACTATGCATTTTGGATCAATGAGACATTTGGAACCATGCGATGGATGCACCTTCTATGTAGAAGCAATTAGGATAATCTTAAGATCTCGCAAGCTTCCAGCCTAGCAAAACATATCTCTGACAAAACTGCAAACCATAAGGTTCAGCACGTGCTGTTTAGAACAAGTTCACACGGAAACACAATAAACAGGACACTAATCTTTTTACATTTTTCAACCATAACCGAATTATCAAACTGAGACAACAAAATAAGTGAAGCAAATGTACAGAGAGAATAGCAGGATTTTGTGAAAAGATGGTTTAGCTATAGTGTCAACCAGGAAAGTTTTTCGCCGAACAATAAGATGCACTATGCATTTTGGATCAATGGTTTATAATAAAGCAATTGCGCTTAGTACAAGGTAGATCCAAAAAGATACACTAAACCAGAAAAGTAACCTGTTCCATGATAGTTAAAATGAAACCAGAAAAGTAACCTGTTCCATTATAGTTAAAATTAAAATTGGAGCATGCAAATTATATGGCTTTCACAGATCTGAAGAAAAGGTTTAGTTAAAATGAAGGGAGCAAAGGATTACCAGAATTATAATGGAAGATGTATGCATGATAAACATTTAAACAACAGTTTGTAGGCCAAAATAAGTAATAATCCAGTGAGTGAGTGCATTGATGACACATACAAAACATCTAATCTAAGGTTGATTGTGTTAATTACCTATATTTTTATTGGCTGCAAAAGTTACAACTTACTAATCTAAGGTTGTAATGCATGCAGTTTACTGCCTGTGCATTGTCGAAGACACAAACCAAGAACATTGTATGAAAAAGAGAGGACCAAACAAGTGAAACATTGCATTACAGATTTCAAAACTGTAGAAAACAAGATGAATTTGTTTATAATAGTCCCATCATCTTATGTCTGTGGGAGCATAGATGGAGCTATATGCCTTGACCAATTTCCTAATAACACAATTTTCCCGAGTATTATAGCATCACGGTTAACAAAAGTGATGTCTGCACTCGGCTCTAGAACAAACAGATTTCATAATAGGTGTTCTACTGAGCAAGGAAACTGATTTCAGAAACCAGAATTTCCATGTTGACAATATATGTGGTCAGGCATCAAAACAGTTTGAAAGTTAGTGCATTCTTTATCCTTAACATGCCGACCGGTCTATTTTCTTGTTCCTAGATTTCCTAGCTAAATGTGTATAGTTCCTTTCTGTCAGCTAAACGTCAATATGTTGGATGATGTTGTGGAGAGGGCCACCGAGAGGGGGTTTGCATTTCCAAAGTCAAAGGTCGCCATCGCCTTGACCTGCTTGGACCTCCTGACCTTTCACAACGCTCAAACAGGAAACACATGTTGGAGGAGGAGACCACAGGCTAATTGTAAGCATCAACTATTTGTTAGCTATCAATCTTGTCCTTTGAGCATCTATACCTTATTTCCTAAACCATTATGCATGAGCTTTGCAGGATGATTTGGATCAGTGGATCAGAGGATGACATGAACAGGTATTTCCATTCAATCATACCCAAAATGATAACGTATACCCTCACTTAACATGCATGTGCTTGTGTGGAGTGCCTGCAAAATTAATAGCTCAAGTCTCTCAACATGCAGATGTGGAGAGGCTTCTCCTAGCGTCATTGCAACTGTGATGTGCATTTCCTTGCTTTCGGCTCTAATCAAGTTTGTAGCGTCTGGGAATGTGCATATGAAAATCCACACGTAATAGTATTGTAATGCGATTTGGCTGCTATATTTTTTTCACACTGGTTTCTAAAGATGTTCAAGTTATCTCATATAATATATCGAATTATAATGGATAAGTTAAGTGTACATACTAATTTGAAGATCCTTTTGCTGTCATACACATATTACTGCAGGACCATAGCGGACCATTGCAATGCGGCAAATCAAATCTCAATACTCGGCACTCTTCTATGTGGATCAGTAAGTTGTTTATCTACTTTCACTTTTAAATTGCTTGTTGAACACACTTGATTCACTTTGTGCATGTTATTTTAATCTTGCTAAGTGCATACAGAAAAAATTCTACTTGCCCCTTGTCATGCACAAAATCGAATAAACATTGCAAATTACTTTACGCGAATCTGATCCTGTAGTTAAATATTATTTGGTCTAAGAAATGAGATGAAGTTTGTCCCTAGAATATATAATGGACTGAAAACAAAACCCAAAATGTGGCAATTCAAACACCCAAAATAAATTACTTGCATACCTTATTGAGATGATTTTTTTGAAGTTTATGCGTTTACCAGCTTGGTGAATGAATCACTTGAGCTCATTGTACTTGTCTCACTTCTCACTCCAACTGACTTCTTACTCCTGAAAGTAAACATAATTGAAGGTCAAATAGTATACACAGGAATAAACACATCATTCATCTACTTTATATTTCCTAGATTCAGTGTAGTACAAAGGTATAACCGAAAAAAGTAAATATGCCGAGTCAAGAAAAAATGCAGATAAAGAGAATAGTAAAAGACAGAGCTTGCCTAAGAAGTAAGACTGCTTATGAATGTGAGTTGTGACAGAAGAAAAGCGGGTAGGTATGCAGGGGTGATTTATTACAGGTGAATAACCACATAATGAAGAATATATTTTAGTAGAGATGAAGAATGCCTACATCTGTAGTATCAGTCCTTTATTTTATCCATATTAGTAGGGATCTCTACTCCTAATGTCTCAGTTGGTAGTCTCCGCGGTTAATTTTTGTCCCACCTATCATGGTTTTTTTTCGTCCCTCATCCCACCTCACTGTTAGCCGCGTCAAACCCAAAAAAACACGTCCCGATGCCCCCATGCAGTACAGGGCCGCACCTCCCGTCGCACCCATCTACAAGCGAAGGAAAAAGAACCTATGAAAATTAACCAACGAAAAAAAAACATACAAAAATTAACCAGCAAAAAAAAACCTAAACCAATCGCACGCACGACTCTCCTGTCCTCCACTCGCACGCCTGACTACGCCCGACTCACTGCCCTCGTTCGCGGCCGCCCTCCATCCCTTCGTTGCCGCCCTCACACATCAAGATCCGCTTGAGGAGACGTCGCCGATCCGTTTAGAACCCACCGCCGATCACATTCAGGATGGAGGCGGTGATCCCCTTCTAGAGCCTCATGCCGATCCCCTGATCCGCCGCTGAACCCTTTGAGGTCACGTCCATGATCCGGCGACGATCCCCTTCAGGAACCCTGAGCCGGCGCTGATCCCCAGACAGCGAGGTATTATTTGAACACAGCTTACACATATATCATACAGCCATCGCATGTTCAAATATCCACATTATGACAAAGAGACATCTGTTAAGAACCTATATTTAACACACCAGAATGGAAAGGGTGCACTCTACATATGCACTATTGTTCGTTGCAAAGATTGTTCCTTGACTACATGTTTCACGTTCCAACAATGTATGTATGTCAATCAGTACCAAGTAGAACCATCGACAGCAAAATCACACCTTCCAGTTATGCATGTAGGTAGTACAATACCTTGCCAGGTTGGGAGAAGAAAACATCGTCAAATATTTGACCTGAAAGAATGTTTTGAATCAGTGTGATGCTTATCCAGAATCCACGGCCACACACAAAAAAGATACTTCCAAAGAAAGTTTGCACATGCAACGCACATCTTCATTTTCATATGCCTGAGTAAACCATGACAAACATGCACTAAAAGGTGGGCATATGGTTTGTATATTTTATCAGCACTATTTTTTCACTCGCTCTAAAAAGGTTAATATATATATAGTAATTTCCTTTTCCCTTTTATTTCTTAAACTGCTAATAAGATCACGACTCATCAAGATTGATGCTTATTCATCTCATTTTCACTTGATCAATAAACGCAAAGCCCTGTTCATATCAGTACACTATCATGTATTTCATTATATGTAACCTCATCACGTGGTATCTCATCTAACTTGATCACATGGTTCCCAAAAAGCAAAGTTTTATTTCAGTTCAAAGTTTGAATTTTGCAGGAAAGCCAAGCTTCTGGATATAAGAGCATAATGAAAGTAGAAAACATTTACAATTTCTGAACCTTTCACCTCTGATATGTATGAAAGGAAATAAAGCTAGGCAATACCTTTCTAGCTGCGAGTTTACATTGCTGTTCACTTTTTGCTCCAGTGCAAACCTGATAACACAGCAACGGTATACTTTGCATCAGTATGTAATTAGGAGGATACGACCACTAAGACAATAACTCTCTGGTATAACTATCAAATTCACTTTCCTGTAAAATGTTAACAAAGGCCACTGAATCAAAACATTTTTGTAGGTTTCCATTAAGGTGAATGGAATCAACTGATACCCAAGGAATTTTAATTGAAGTATAGTATCAATCCAATCTCGACAAATCTTTGCTTAACTTTTCAATGGCTGAATAGAGGGACTTTCTACTGATTAAAAAGATTTAATTCTGACATGTAGATAATAAGAAAAATATGTAGTGAACCCCAAACACTTAGTGTCCATGGGGGATCTGCATTGAATTTCAACACTCAGCTGACTACAACATGAATATCTACTCATATGCGCGTACAGTATCAGCTCCAACATCATTAGATAATCAAACTACAAAAGAACATATTCTGCATCAGATGTACATGAACTTGGCCTTACCATTTTTCCTGAAGCAGATATCAATGTGGTAGTTTTTGGTTCTCTTATCCGCATGATAACTGTAGCAAACCATTGTTCAAAATAGAATGTCAGCAAAGCAAAGCATAATATATATGCTTCTGAACAGATTTGCATGCATCAGAACAACAAAAGACAGAGCAAATGTCCAGATTTCACATATGTGCATTTCACATTGACAAGCCCATCTATTTTATGCCTAAAAAGAAGGCCAGGTGATCAATTTAAAAACGGCATTATCAGTTATGCCTACATTGTTCCATTTTCCTCACCTCAGACTGACAGTGAATAGGCACATGATGATCTTGCTTTAGTTACTGCATGCATGTGGTTGTCGTTTACACCTGAACTTGATTGCCTAAAACCCAATAGGAAGTTCTGATTTATTGTCTTCTACTCCCTCCGTCACAAAATAAGTGTCTCAACTTTGTACTAACTTTAGTACAAAGTTGTACTAAGCTTGAGACACTTATTTTGGGACAGCGGGAGTATTATTTTAGTCGTTGTTTAGGTGAACTCGGCTTGCGTTCTTGTTTACATTAATCTTGAGTTAAAGCCTTCTATTACAGGAGCATTGTATTTTGCTGGAGATTAATGCCCATATAGTCAAATGCCATGCCAGCTTTCAGGGTGTGATTTAAATTGAATCTAAAACAACCTTATCAGGGTTCCTATAGTACTCTGTTTGTTTTCAGAGGAAGTGATCTCAGAGGAGTGAAAAATGCATGTAGCAATGTTTCAGAACAAGGATATGCATTGTCCAATGCTTAACTGGTTTCATTCACTAATATAGAAAAACTGTTGCATCTGTTCTCTCCCGACATATCTGGACAGAATCAATACTTACCCAAACATCTGATACCCAACCCCTCCATCGAACTAAAAACAATCCCCCGCCCCCAAATGCCTTCATTAAAAAGGAAATAGACAACATGATATCCGCACCCCGCAATCACAGAAACAAAAAATCGCTACAACAGATAGGCCTACGCACTCGCGTGTCTCCCTCCTCTCTCGCTCGCTCAACTCGATCCCCACACCACCGCCTCCGCCGCCCACGTCTCTTGTCTCTCTCAAGACCCAGCACCGCTCCCCTCTCTCCGGCAATCGCCAACGCGCCCTCTTCGCCCATGAGCATTCCTACCGCTGCGACCACGACAGCAGCCACGCTGCCCCACCACGCAACACTTGCATTGGACAGGGCCGGCCTTGGGATCAATCAAAGTAAATTATGTAGCCTCGTACTTGGAGGAAACGGGTGAATATTCTGCAGGTGCTGTCGCAAGGGACAGCAGAGGGCATGTTGTTATTTCTATCTGTCAGAATACGTCACCTAGCCGTAGTGTTGAGGAGGCCGAAGCAAAAGCAACCCTTATTTGGTTGCACGCACTGTCGAGGGTCTACAGGAGCCCCGTGATTTTGGAACTTGAGTGCCAAATTCGGATTAAGGAACTGATGACAGGGAAGCAGTCCCTCTCCCCCTGCTATGGACTACTAAGAGACATCAAGCAAGCACCGACAAACTTCTTGGATCATAGTATCAGCAGTGTGGGGAGATTGTGCAATGCCCTTGCTGATGGGCTTGGAGCGTTGGCCAGGAATTCGGAAGACCAGGAGAGGATTGCTGACGTACCGGACTGCCTCACCCGCTTATGATCTCTGAATTTGTGGTTTCAGCAGAGTAGCTTTACTACTCTGAATCTCAAAAAGAAAAAGGTTGTGCCTCTCCGTGGGATAATCATGGCAATTTCAAGGGGTAAAATTCAGGGGGGATTACCTGTAGGGTATGGAGCCAACGGCGGCCGCGTTAGACCCCGACCATCGAACGCGGAGACGGCGCCCCCGCCGGCCTCAAAGTTGTCGTCGCTGTCTGCTTCCTCGTCCTCGAAGAGCCTCCATGGCGCCGGACCCCGGCCACCCCCGCGTCAAGCCACCGGCAACCGAAGCCAACAAGACCTCGCGCCCATGTCCCATGAGATGAGCCCCTCCTGTGGTCTTGCGCCGCCGTCGTCCCGCGAGTCACAGGCCACCTCGCCGGAGATGAGCACCGCCACGGATCCGGCCAGAACGGGACCGAATTGAGCACCCACACCCGGATCAACGCGTCCCTGTGTCTGTCGTCGTCGGATGCGCCGCACCCAGCTCGTGGGAGCTCCAAACCCCGCGTTGCACCTCTCCTGCATCCCCAGCCTGCACTTATCCCCGTGCTCGAGGCCGCCGCCATTGGGTCGCTCCTCTTACTTGAGCGTCCGTCGCTATGGACCTATCGTCCTCCTCCAGCCGAGGCCGTCGCGGGACCAGCCGTGACCTTCGTCGTGCGGCAACCACCGATGCATGCGACAGATGCGGTGGTCGGTGGGCAGAGTCGCGTGGTTGCGGCAGGAGCTTGTGGTCACGCGCAGCGGATGCGGCGGGGGAGGGGAGACCGGGAGAGGGGCGAGAGAGGTTGAGTGAGTGGAGAGGAGAGGAAAGAGTACTGGGGGAGATAAGGTTGCGTTCCGTTCGGTGCCGAACGAAATAAACTTTTTTTTTGAAATTCCTAATTTTTTAGGCTTAGATTGGGTGCTGGTTGGGCCGTGCTGGATAGCTAATTTGGGCTTTGGATCGGCAACGTTTGCTCTACGAAAATAGATAGATAAATAAAGTATATATACCTCAAAAAAATAAAAAATGTATATATATTAAACATGGTTCATAGCCTATATAAATAATTTAAAATGATTTAGGAAATTTTAGATGAGTACTTATTTATATATGAACATTATTGTTGGTTGCTTTCCACGAGAGATATGCAACATCTTTTTTAATAATATGAAAAAGCTGTTCTTTTTTACAAAATAAAACAGTTGTGTTAGTTTCACTTTTATTATTATTATACACTATATATGTTTATATGATGCAGTATAAAATAGCGTTTATATTTCATGAGAGATAGAAAGTGACGGATTCCGACATACGCACTGGTGTAACGATGACAAACCGGACTGAAACACCACGAGAGGAGGTGCATATAGCTAATCATTCTTTGTATGTATGTTAAACATGATAATACAAAATGTGTATTTTATATATATATTTTTCTCAAATATAGGAGACATATATATGGATTTTGGAGATGCACAAAAAGAATCCATCGACAAGGGTTCTGAAGTGACGTCGTTGAAAGGGGTCGAATATTCACGAGTTTTTTTTACAACATAATGATGCAGAAACGGTGATATCTCATAACAAACCCAAAAAATGTCAATTTAAATGTTATCGCACAAGGTATTTTTCAATATTATTATTGATCTTTTCTTTGTCATATTACCTTTTGTATTCCACTAATTTGGCTCATTTTTGTATCATGTCGACAATCTATGTTTATACCCCTAGAGATATTACAGTCATCGTATCAATCATGTCTGCCCCCAAGAAAACCAAGTTCGTGGGCATCGCAAGTGAAGTGGACTTCAGTTATTAATTAATTACTAGATCGGAAGCGCGCCAAGGCGCGCGTTGCCTGGCTCAGCACAGTGACCCCAGCGTCTAAACCCTCAACATAACAAAGCATTTAACCAAAAGAAATTAGAATAACCGCTTAGAATAAATGTGTTCAATATATATCACAAACACTACAAAGATCTATCAAGAGCAAGGTATAGTTTCTTCCCAAGATAACTGATTTTATTATAGGGCATACAGATTAAATATGTACCAAAAGCGAACTATAGCTGTTGCCCAGGATAACCGCAATTTCACTACAGATCATAAGGCAAAATTTGTACCAAAAGCTAGGCACAATGTTTGCCGAGGAAAACTGATTTGCATCAAATAATACAAAACATAAAGACATAGATTCTATAAATATAGCCAGGCAATTCATACCAGCAAGTGTAAGAATAAGTGTTACAGGAGATGTTGTATCTGCTCATAAACACAATGAGATAACAGACAATTGGAAACGATGCTCTAGAAACATCAATATCTACGGTACTTTATAATTGATCATTATTGATAACTCTACTTCCTCTTTCCAAGTTCTGAGGCGAAGCTAATGCAATTAGTAGTGGACAATACTTGACAGACTTCATCATCCTAATGATAATATGGAAGCTCTATGGATAATATTAGAATTAGCTCATGAACTTAGCCACTATGCAAGCTATACAAAATTCAGATAGATGGCATGTTGAGATTGAAAACAAACCAGTAACACTGGGCCTGTAGAGAATAAGTAGAAAAGATTGCACTTAACAACTAAGAGATCCAAATAAGTATGCAGCTAAACGAAGAAACTACCTGCAAGAAAAGATGATGTAGGTTAGGGCAACATATGATCCACTTGATACTTGAGCAGGAAAAGGATGGATACCTATGTACAACTGGAGTAACTTATCTCATACGATGCAACGGTAGTATTAAGAGAGGACTGTGTAATTTGCCTTCAGATTAACAATGTATGGGGGTTATTTGGTTAACTAATTACAACTGCATGTCACTGAAATTACACTTTCTATATAATAAATTAATAATCCACACCCATATAGATAAATATGCAATTTTACATTCCCATGATTTAGCTACCTTTGGATCCTCAGATAGGAAGTACAATGAAGTATAGCTGAGGTCTTCACAGCCAAACTAAGAAGTACAATGACATAATAGAAATACAAAGCACAATAGGAACCATTGATTTCTGCTATGTGATGATTAACGGATCATCACATGAACTGTTAGCATGATTAGTTGTCTTGTTTGTGGGGTGAGAGTAAAAAATCAGAACCATGGTTATCTAAGAAATTCATATGTTTCTTCAAACCATAAAGAAATTCATATGTTTCTTCAAATCATAATTAAATTCATATGATTTTTCAAGAATCAAACACTATTCTTCAAGATTGTTCACCTAAGATCTAGGAGAAGTGTACTCTAAACTGAGGCAAATTCAGGTGCCTAATTCGAAATTGTACTTCAAACCATACCATTAAAGCTTTCAGGACAGAGATCTTTGTAAATCACCTTTTACATAGCACTGGTCTAGCTCTCTAAGCAAGTACTACTCTATGGTTCTGTTGGTGCATATACATCTAAGGAACATGAATTAAAGCAGTTTATTTCTATAGCATGGATCCTTTCATTTGAAGTAGAGACGCACATGAATTTTAGCTATTGCATGTGAGGATAGGCGTTGGGCTTGGGGACGCAAGGTAAGGAAATACCTCAGGCTGTAGTGGATACGCCGGGTCGCCGGCATCGATTTCGTGGCCTGGCCACAGACTATCCCCACCATGATCCGGGTGACCACTGTGAGCACCACAGGTACCTAGATGACAAGAGAGGTGGAGGGCCGGCCTGACCAACATGCAACAATAAGAAAACAATTTACTACATTTAGAATAAATTTAGAAAGAACCAAGAAGAATGAAAACCAGCAAAAGTTGGCATTGCAAGGAAAGAAAATTCTGGTGATCATTTAAGAAACATGACACTCACATTTTAGTCAAATTCAACTTGGAAGAAGCTGAGAGCAATCGTTCCTAAAAGTGAAATGTCATACTCGCTAAGATTTGAATTGCCCAATAGGATCTATATTTCAATGGAACCAACGACCCTAATAACATTTCTTAAAACAACAATTGTAAATGAAAAGATATCATTTATCTGAAATGACAATTTAGAACCAAGATCTCAAAGATGTACAGTTTGGCTACACATTAGACCTGACGCTCAGAACTATGCAAGGAAAGTACACACTAAAAAAACCAAGCATCATAGAGCTTGGAGAGAAACATATATTTCTATGCAATGGGCGAGTACATAAGCAGAAACATGCAGTGTAGGACAACAAGCCTATGAAACAAATAAGTTGTCTCAACAATGACCTTGGCGACAAGAGGTTGCGCTTGCCAGCATTCCTAGGAAAATATTTCTGATAAGTAATAAGGAGCATGTACATGTGCCTTTTGCCTCAGTGTCTCTCCCTATCCTTACATAACTCTCATGATCATAAACAGGTTGATATTGGACTTATTCAGCATGCTGACCAAACCTTAATAAACACTACATTAACACATCTCATGTTGTAGCAGAGGCATTAGCAAACACACAAGTACGACACCAACTGCGACCAACACATCATGTAAACAGTAACCTGCAGGACCACCACAACAGGAGAGAAAATCAGAAACTACCTTGAATCCATGGTCGACGACAACGCTGCTCCTCCACTTCAGTGTGTTACAACCACTGCTGACCAAACCCCGCAACCTGGTCAATCTTGCACGATTGGCCATGGACAAGGAGGTCGTGGATGCTGCAACTGGCTCTTGTCTGATGCCCCACCTTCTCCAACTCCACCCTCACAAGAATTGAATGCTAGAAGAAATCGGTCAGTTCAAACTTGAGTCCCTCCAAAAATGGTTGTATGCTAAGATTATAGGATATCAGACCTTGAAAAAGCATGCCAACCACAAGCTTCACAGCAATATATAGACCTATAAAGGAGCTCAGGAGCCTGGAAATAGAAGAGGCTTTCATCATTATAGAACACATTGAGTAAGACAAGAAATCTATATATCTTTGATGTAGTTATTTTATCAAACCAAGTAACAAAGTAGCATTCCTGCTAAGTGCATGAAAACTAAGAGCCGCTAAAAGTCATCCATGTTTACATTAGAAAATAGTTGCATCGAGATATCTTTTGGTGGGGTCACACAAGGAAAATATCAATACAAGACACAAAAACGGGTTAGAAAAACTCAGGTTACCTTCAATTGACCCAAGGAAACTACCATCAGAACAGTTCAACCGAACCACCATGATGAAGAACACTTCTGTTATTGTTTTAATGATATAGTAATTGATTGCTTTCTACTGACCTCCTTTAAAGGCAATTAGCCACTTCTCCGATGGAAGTCAAAATAGTGCCTATGCTTTTCTTCAGATGTGGCCTAATATCACACGATAAATGCTTTAAGCGTGCTCAAACAATTAGATAAGGCAAAGCGCTACTGTAAATAACTAAAAACAAGAGGAAAATGAAATACTAAGGAAAGGAAAAGTTCATTACCACACCCATCTGAAGGTTTGCAGCCTGAGTTCCAAGATACACAGATTGCATCAACCAACCCATCTTCAAGACAACAAACAAGACATATAGGGTTTACAATCTGTTCAAGAAAAAAACCTGCGATGAGCACCAGAGGAAGTGGAGAAGAGGCGGTGGCGATGACGCCAGGGACACAGAGAATGGGTTGTACGTCTTCCCCCATCTGTGCTGTAGTCCATGGAGGAGCAGATACGCAAGCCGCAACCTCCGCTCCTCCTGACGATGCAGGCACATGAACTCGACCGGGGAGCAGCGGCCCGAGCGAGGCTGAGCCTCTCCTGGCGATGGAGGAGATGGAGGGAGGGGCGGCGAGACAGGAAGGACGGGGAGCACGGCGAGCGGCGGCCTCTCCTGGCGATGGAGGAGAAGGAGGAAGGGGCGGCGAGACAGGAAGGGCGAGGAGCATGGCGAGCGGCGGCGGCGTGGCAAGGAGCACCGCGAGCGGCGGGCGGGAGAACTGGAACGGGACGATGCGGTGGCTAGATTTGGGATAGGAGAGGCGCGTCGGGCTTTTTATACTTGTTGATGAAATTCCAATAATGCCCTTGGCGGGGCACCGGAATAACATGCGTTGGTAGCCCAGTTTTAACATTGTTTCGATCTACAGTGCTCAGTTTTGATCCGACGAATGGGATCAACCGGGGGCTTGATCCGACGGTCCAAAATGTATCAAGAACTAGATCCAACGGCCAGGAAGCGCTAAAGTCTGAGGAGGCTGGGTTCCTCCCACTATGTATCTTACGCAATGTCTGTGTTATATTGTATGACGTGTGAAATTTAACATGCATTGTTTTTATATAACTATTGCAAAATATTTCAAGAGCCTGTGGCGACGCACGGGCATTGTACTAGTTTCAAAATAGTTGACAGCTTATTTCCATTGACAGCTTATTTTCATTCTTCAAAGAATGTGCGGAAGATGGTAGAAAAAACCTACTACACCGATGGCTCCGAATTAACTTACAAGGAGAAAGAAATCATCTGGTCGGATTTTGTACTGACATTGAGAATTACAATATCTACGATCAAACTCCTCAACATTATGGTCAATACGTGCCACTAGTGCATGTGTTGAACTACGGTAACTACCATGGAGATACCTTGGTAAGATTTTTTACTATTACGACATCTGTGCATCTTTTGCATACTTCTAAAACTTGTACATCATTGCTAACTATAAAATTATTACTATGTTTTTCAACAGATAATTTCAGATAATTGTGTGCCTCATTTGATCAGAAAGGTAGACTTAATGTTTTGAACATACAACCAGGTCATCCTACGAATCTCAACTTTCCATACCAGATTTCTAAAAGAAGTGGAGACATGCAAATCAAAGGATGGAAAAAATGTATGGACAATCGTAAGGAGGTTCTTGGAAATAAAAGGAAGCGAAGCGCAAGAATTGGAGACATGATGATCTCCATTCTCCATAATGGAGAGTTAGGGTCTATATTGTTTTATGCTATTTTACCTTAAAGAGGGTATTTAGGTCCTTAGTTCAATCTAAGTCATGTTTAGGCATAGCAGTAGCAGTAGCACGGAGATAAGAGAGGACACATCTCTCAATTATCTCGGAATGCAGTATTACTTTCGACAAACTCGCTACTCGCGGTCTCGAAACTTGTAATGTTCTAACTTTGTTCGGTCTTTTGAATTCGGAGACTAATATGATGAATTGTATTCGGAGACTAATCTTCTATTGTATTTGATGAATCTGTTGTTTATATGTTGTGTTGTCTATATTCTGTGAAGTAATATATTTTATAACCTGTGCAAATATCAGAAAAGAAAAAAATCCTAATATTCATACTAGTGGCACACCATACATCATATTAGTGGCGCACTGCTATAAAAAATACTAGTAGTGCATTATCTATTAGTGCGCCATTGTAACCCAGAGCACAAGTTAAATATGGCCCTCTGGAAGGCATACTAATGGCGCACCATGTGACTTACTAATGGCACACTCCCTGATCCGCCACTATAGTCTGGTATACTAATGGCGCACCAGGGGTGCGCCATTAGTATATGTTACTAGTGGCGTGATGATAGTGGCGCACGTGTAGTGCGCCATTAATGGCCAAAACAGGTGCGCCACTAATAAGCCTTTTCCTAGTAGTGCTCGTGGGCAGCCCGGGACTCTTCTGGTCCATCTCCGATACTCCGTGGGCTTCTTCTGGTTCAAAAATAAGTTTCGTGAAGTTTCAGGTTAATTGGACTCCATTTGATTTTTCTTTTCTGCGATACTCTAAAACAAGGAAAAAACAGAAAGTGGCACTGGGTTCTAGGTTAATAGGTTAGTCCCAAAAATCATATAAAATAGCATATAAATGCATATAAAACATCCAAGGTTGATAATATAATAACATGGAACAATCAAAAATTATAGATACGTTGGAGACGTATCATTGGCATGTCAAGGGGTCGAGGAGGGAGGCGCTGGCTACGCGTGCGTCGATGGCGAGCTCGCATAACTCTCGACCATGGCGAGGAGGGAGTGAGGGACAGGGTGAGGGGCGAATGGAGGGTCAGTGGGATCGGGACGGCTTCGCGGAGCCTATCCACGGTGTCGTGCTGGCGGGAAAAGGGCGGTCAGGCTGTTGCGTGGGGCGCTAGGCGTGCCCATGCGTCGGGCACGTGCCTGGCGTCCTACTGGCGGGAGGTTGAAGGCAGGGGAGCCCCTGGTGGGCTGGGCCACCAGCTGGGTCGTGCCAGGTAAGTTTCTGTTCCCCTTTTATTTCTCTTTTGTTTTTGTTTTTCTTATTTCTTTGCCACTTTTTAAAATTCAGACAAATTCAAACCAGTGCCAAACTTCTCTAAAATATTTGTGTTGTCATAATGGATCTAGCCAGATGCACATAAATTATTTCAGGGCATTTTGAATTTATATTATGAATATAAATCCAAACTCAAATAGAATATTGTTTTAAATTCAAAGCCCAAATAATTCCTTAAAATGTTCACTATTTTTGGTTTGGATCAAAACCCTTGCCAAAATTATCAAACATCAATGAATGAATTTATGGAATCATTGAATGCAATTTTTAGGGTTCTTTTCCCTTTATTAAAAATTTTGAAGCTTCCAAATATTCCTCAATTCAAATTTCTTGAATTTAACATGATGCATGATGCTCACTGATGCAACTAATTACAAGCATTATTCTAGGGTTGTGACAGCTTGCCCAAATCGGAAGGGTGCAATGCAACGGCGGAGCTAGGAATTGTACACAACGGGGGCCGAACATTGAACGAGACTCTCAAGACAACATGGTGTATCGAATATATATGACTTTTTCTAGAAAAAAAATTGATGTCGGTATAGCAGAATATGTGCTATTATTACTAAGAAATTGTTGGTAACATAGACATATCACATAGATAGCATAAAAGCAAAATGCATAATTAAATGGCCATGAACACACAATTAACAGTCCGCATAGACCTTTCATCGTATTTAATCCAACAACAATTGATTTTTTAGGGTGCTACGTTAGTGAAACTTCAGCCTATATAATTTACATATATATATATATATAGATGGTCTATTCTGCTAATATTAGCAGAATAATTATTCTGCACACCACTTCGGCACTGCACGCTCAATAGAAGCGCACTGCATCATTTTGACGACGAGCACTGCAATAGAGACTAGTGAACTTCTCGTCAGAAAAAACTGCACGCGTTATTTTTTCGGTACTGTTTTCGCTCTAATTTTTTAACCGTTTATCGGAATGAGGCGTGTAATATACCATTGAAAAGCTATGGATTAGGCGCAACTTCGACATGTTGAACACTTTTCGAGATTCCACACGGTTTAAGAGCAGTTTTGAAAATAGTGTGGCAGATGATGAGTGGCAGCGAGCGTTTTTTCATGTTTTTTTTCTAAACCGCTTGTTGGAATGAAGCAAATGATACGCCGTTGGATAGATATCGTCGAGGCGCATCTTTTTCATATATAAATCTTTCTCTAATTCATTACGGTTTAAGAACAGTTTCAAATTTACTAAATCGCGGAATTCTGTTTTTCAAAATTTTTTAAATTTTCGGGCACTGTTTTTGCTCCAGTTTTCTAACCGTTTGTCGAAACGAGACATATGATACGCCGTTGGAAAGCTACGGACAAGGCGCAACTTTGATATGTTGAAATGGTTTTGAGATTCCTTATGGTTTAAAGTTAATTTTGAAAATCATGCGGCGGACGACGAGTGGCAGCAGTCGTTTTTCGCAAAAATTTTACAAACCAGCTGTCGAAATGATTCAAGTGATATCCCGTTGGAAAGATATTGACGATACACAACTTTTTCATGTAGAACACTCTCTCTAATTCCTTACGGTTTAAGAGCAGTTTTAAATTTACCGAAATGCCGACACTCTGTTTTTCGCAACACCAAAATCGACGTGTGCACTGCATCAGACAAAAGAATGCGCTGCTTCGGACTGAAAATCGCACTACATCACACATGCATACGAGCTTCTTGATTTCTTTTGTCTTTTTGTAAAAAAACGTTTCTTTTGCCCTTTTTTTCTAACAAGTGGACCGCAGGAACTGAACGAGGGAACTACATCTAATAAGAAGTGAACCTCATCAAGATGTTTTGGTTTCTGTTCACGAACACGATACAGTGAATTAACATTTTTTCTATGGCGCCTTTGTAAGTGTCCTGCAATAGTTTTTATAAAAATCTTGCGTTTGTTTTCAGGTGAACTGAATACACCCAACATATACATTACATACAAGAATTCATTCACATGGCCAAAATAATATGAAAAAACACACACATACACACTAAACTACCATGGCGCAGTGCCGCCCGGCAGAACTGATCTGCCCACCCGCTCGCACTGACCTGCACGCACACACCGGTGACCTACTGCATCAGTGAGTCGACCGAACTGCATGGAGGCGGCACCCGAGCTGCACAAGGGGCAAAGTAACTCCATGAGACCTTTTGCGAGATGCTTCCCACGCACCACAGAATGCACACATGCACGGGCCGCACTGCACGGACGCGCCGGCGGACTGCAAGGAGGCGAGCTCACCCGAAGCAGCGTACACTACCTGCAAGCAAAAACTGCAATTTTTTGCAAGTGTACCACATCACTTGCGTGGCCGAGCTGCACGGTGATGGTCGCTGGACTGCAGAGGAGGCCATCGTACTGCATGTTCTCACTGTCCGCACTGCACATGCTCACCGTCCGCACTGCAGACACCTGCCATCGTACTGCACATGCTCACCGGAAAATGCTAGCTCAGGGAAATAATCCTGCAAATAACAGTTGCCGAAACTGCATGCCAGCGGGCCGCGAGCTGCCCTCTCTAGAGATGTGGGCTGCAGTAAAGTGAACTTCAGTGCACTGCTAGAAAAAGATGCAGAACGGATCCTACCGAAGTACACTGCCTCATGAGACGAACCACAAAACAGGGGGCAGTGATGTAGTTGAACACGACCCCGCGCACGCCGGTGAGCCGATCTGCAAGTGGTGGAGTGCTGGACTGCGTGCCGCATCGGGCCGCACTGCAACAGGGCAAGCTGGAGAAGAAAGCCGTGGTGGGTCCAGGCGCGCCTCTGACACCCGAGGTGCTCGCGCAGATGGCCGGCGAGAGGGTGCTGATGGCTGTGCCAGGGCTCGTGGCGGCCGGAGCGGGTTCTTGCGAGCTGCCGCCCACGAGCCGCGGACTGCACAATCGCACGCGCTGCACTGCCACTTGTCCAACGCGCGTTGGGGAGGAGGCCACAGGGCCGCGTCGGAGGTCGAGATGTGGAGCACCCCTCCTCTTGCATGTGGCACCAGGACGGCACAGGGGGCCGTCGCAGCCTGTCTCTGGCGGCGGGTCAACCCGGGCTGGATCTGGCGCCGGGGCGTTGCGGGGGGCTCGCCGCACCTTGGATTCGGCACCAGGGTGGCCTCGATCGGCCGCCGCGACCTGGATCCGGCGATGGGAAGTCGCGGGGCAGCGCCGGGCGGGAGGAGTAAGTGGGGCGGCGTTGGGCGGGAGGAGGAGTAGGCGGGGCGGCTCCGGGCGGGAGGAGGAGTAGGAAGAAGGTGGATCATGGGTGGGGAGGGGA
>NC_041384.1:89200778-89203084 GCF_002162155.2 Triticum dicoccoides
AGGAGTATGTACTCCCATCTCCATCTGCCATTGATCGTTGAACACACGCCTATTCCGGGTCTCAACCTCCAGGCCTGTTAATTAGCGGTAATGAGTCAATGCCTAACAGACTAATATATACCTGTACATCAATTTTTTGGGTGCTCTCCCTCTAATCCATACCTGTACATCAATTTTTTGGGTGCTCTCCCTCTAATCCTATCATCCAGATCACACGATTGACATGTTCATCTCCCATGGCGACGACGCCGCCAGCGAGGACGAGATATACATGTAGAAGCGGCAGTGGCAGCCATGCTTTGCACTTGTGGCCGGCTGGCCGCGACTCCAAGTCCTTTTCAAATCGTCACTGCCACCGTCCATTGACCGGAAAATATGATGATAGCCGATCGGAAAAATCATGAGATGCCGTACGAGGCCCGGTTGCTTTTGATAGTTTGGAGGATCAGGGGTCATCAATCTACTCTGAAACTTCCTATTTTCATATATAGTAATGTGCATCT
Source organism: Triticum dicoccoides (assembly GCF_002162155.2). NCBI lineage: Eukaryota > Viridiplantae > Streptophyta > Magnoliopsida > Poales > Poaceae > Triticum > Triticum dicoccoides. Next base: position 89,201,282 of record NC_041384.1, read on the forward strand.
GCTTATTCATTCATAGTAATCTTGTTTCTTTGATTGTAGATCTGACAAAGAGCCAACATGTTGTCCCTTCCAGGATTTTCGTCACACCTGCCATCACGCGGTCGCACCCCGAGTCATTCATAATAGACGTGTATACGTACAAGAGGATGTTCACTAATTTAATTTCTTTCGGATGTACTCATTTGTATTAAGGTGAATTGTTTGAGTATATTTGTTTTGTAATATGACTAAGAAGTATATCTGATTTTTCTATTGAGGTCTTGCACCAAATTTCTACTGGATACTCCCTTTCATGACCACTGTAGTCAGATATGGGTCAATCTGTACATTAAGATACTTGTGAAAAGCAACAGTATATACTTATCTTAACAAAAAAGAAAAATATATACTCCTTAGGGACGGAGTAGTATATACTCCCTTAATTGCCAAGCAGTATATATAGTCCTTCGGAAGTATATACCCACATGGAGCTAAGCAGTACATACTCCTTTAATATATTTTTTGCGAAAGGTACATACTCCTTTAATTGCCAAAGTATACCCTTATACAATTTCTATATACCCCCAATGCAATCTTAAGCATAAGCAGTATATACCATTCTACAAAAAGAATGGTATATACTCATAATTACAAAAGTGGTTATACCTGTTGAGTTCCAAAAGTGGTACATACTCAAAAATAATAATATGATATGAACTAAGTTTGAATTTGTAAGTTGCATATACCTTAGTCCTTGCAGCGCATACCCAGTTTTTTTGGGACAACCTCAGTTTGCACGTACTTCTCATATTCACCACAAACCAATATACACTACCTCCGTTCTGCCAACCAAATGATGTAGTATTTCCTAACCGTGGCAAGCAAAATCATGTGCATGTATAATGTGGAGAGAAAAAAATCAATAAAAAAGGAAAATAAAAACTCATACGTGCATGTTGTGCTAAAAAAACTGAAACTACCTGATCCTATCCCGCTTATTTCAAAAAAAAAACCCTGATCCTATCCCTTGTTTCTTGGGAGGAGTTGCCGTTCGTTACACCCATTAAGAGGTAGGAGTATGTACTCCTGGGAGTACGGAAAAGGAATAGTTATTCTTCACCCCCTCTCTATTTTGACATCAATGCATCGTATTTTTACGTTTCGTAAATTATGTCTTATTTCATACATAAAAAGAGAATGTAAGAAAATATGTACTCGTCGTAAAAAATATTTTATGTTATGTAAAATTACGAATATAAAAACATAGTGTAAAACATATATAAAATGTGATTTTTCTGGTCTTATAACCTACATTTTTGTTTTTTTATACAAAATTTTACATATTGAATCAATATGCATGTAACTATTTATATTCTAAACGTAATTTATTTAGAAAGCGATCGTAAGATTACATCGGGTGAAAAATAACTTATTTTGCACCCTGCGTGATAAATAGTAACCAAGAGACATTTGTAAATAAAGTAACCAAGAGACATTTGTAAATTACAGCAGGAAAAATTGCCTTGTCCTTCTGTATTTTTGCCCTCACCTTATGTATTTTGCCTCTTCCGACATTGTCTTGGAAGTGTAGATTAGTGGCAGAGGAGAAGCCGCACGAATCCAAAAATAAACAAGGGGTGGCTAGTGTGTGTGTGCCTGAAGCAATTGAAGATACAGTGAAACATACTATTCACTTTTACTACTCAACTGGATCTTCTGTGGGTACTCTATTTCACAAAAATGCTGTTCGGAGAGGGACATAGGTGAGGCCACATAGCTCTTTACGTCAATAATACGGGGTCTTTACAAAATTTCTGAATGTTG
>NC_041384.1:89203427-89207271 GCF_002162155.2 Triticum dicoccoides
GATTGATCAAGTTCGCCCACTTCGTTCCGCTCAGCCACCCCTTCAACACCACAAGGTGCCGGGCATATTCTGTGACAACGTTGTTAAGCTACATGGAATCCCCACTCCATCGTCCTAGATCGCAATCGTGTGTTCACCAAAGCGCTCTAGTGTGAACCGTTCGTGGCGGCGGGCACCAAGCTGTTGTATTCGATGGCTTACCATCTCCCGGTGGACGACCAAAGTGAGTGGGTGAATTGGTGCATGGAAATGCACCTCCGATGTGTGTTCCATGACGCTCCTCAATGCCGGTGCTAGTGGCCATCGATGGCGGAGTTTTGATACAATTCTTCCTTCCACTCGTGATTAATTGCACTCCCTTCAAAAGCTTTTTATGGTGTTGAGACCAACCTCGGGGGCATGGCGCTTTGGGATGACAAGGTGGCTCTAGTCCTCAACACTGAGCACTAGGACTGGGGCACGGACATTATGGTCCTTCGGGAGCAACTCCTCCGTGCCTAGCGTTGTTTCAAGAAGAAAGTTGGTCCCCATCGGACTGAGTGCAATTTCAAAGTGGGGCGACCCTGTGCTGCTGAAGCCCAAACCATACACACAATCCTCTGTCGCCGTTGCCCATACGCCAAGCTCGCGTTACGGGCCCTTCAAGATCAAAAGACAAGATTGGCTCCTCTCCTACGAATTGACCCTACCGCTGGACAGCCACATCCATGATGTCTTTCATGTTTTGCAGCTCAAGCTATTCACCCCCAACTACACTCTGGTCTTCGTCGAGCTGCCACAGCCACCGGACCTAATGATAAGCGACAACGAGCAAGTAGAGCGCTGCATGGTTAAGCACGGCGACAAGGCCCTCGTCGAGCTCCACGCACGCTAGTCATCTTCTCCAACCATAACCACTACTTGGGAGGACTACGACACACTGGGGCGACGCTTCACGCTTCCCTACTGCAACAATCAGGCAAGATGGGAGCACAGCGTCATGTGAAGCTCATTTTGAAGAAGACCGGAGTGTCACACCCGCATCCTCTGATGATTTGGTGGACTAGAGTTGACCAGGGTACCCGGTGTGGCAAGTCAGCATGGTCCCACGGGCCAAGCTTGCATGTGTATTTATTATTTAAGGCTGGTCACAATGGGCAAGAACATAGTCTAGTAATTTACACACTTCCCTAGACTATATTACTACCTCCACAGTGGGTAGGAACATCTATGTAGTGTCATGCAACAATGTATTTATTAGGTTATAGACTCATTGTTTTTTGGAGTGTGTGATGTTCCGGTAACTTAGCTAGTTACCACAAGCACCTCTCTCTTCATTAAATATGTGACACATAAACAAAATTGTATTGGAGTGTGTGATGTTACTCCTAAGTTCCTCCCCATTGTGACCAGCCTAAGTGTGCTCCTGCATGAGGCTGGTCATAGTAGGAGGTAACTTAGACAGTTAGACCACTAACATGCATATGTTACTACCGAAAATGCTCTTTAGAGCTCGGGCTCCATGGAGCCCGAGTTTGACTTGGTCAAAATTCAAATTTCACATTTCAAAAAAAATTGAAAAAAATTACACACATACTTAGAGACATAAAGCATATATGTGTAAATTTTCAGGACGAAACACTTTAAAATGAGTGCTACACAAAAAGAACAAATCTGAGGCTTTTTAGTAGATCACTATTCATCCTCAAAGTTCATGAATTTGTCTTTTTTGCACAGATTGCATTTTAGGGTATTTCATCCTCAAATTTTACATACATACACATAACATTATTGTTTACTTGTATGATTTTTTTCAGATTTTTTTGAAATTGAAAAATGCAAATTTTGAATTTTTCAAAAAATCCGGCCTCCATGGAGGCCGAGTTCCAAAACGCCCTACTCTGTTACTACGTACTATATATTATCACTCCCTCCCTCTAAAAAAAATTATCACTCCCTCCGATCCATATTATTTGTATTAGATTTGTCTAGACTTGACAAATCTAATACAAGTAATATGGATCGAAGGGAGTATCTTCATAGTGGGTAGTAACATATGTGTGGTACCATGCATGTCTTCATTTATTTACATGTAGACTCATTTTTCTTTGGGGTGCGTTTATGTTACCACAAACATATATCTTCAATTCACACGTCCTTTACTATTTTCCACATAAGCATTATGTTACTAAGTTACTCCCAATATGACCGGCCTGAGTGAGCGGCACCTCAACTGTCCTTCTTTATCTGCAAGGGAATCTCACATGCTCCCCCTTTTCCCCTTCGTTTAGTCCTTTCTCTATAGGTCGGATCGTTACAAAGTGGTGACAACATCGCATCTCCGCGTTCCTCCCCCCATGATGAAAGAATCTTCCTGATAAATCTCTTGTTCCTCCCGCCTCCCCTCGTCTCCTCCTCATGCAAACTCTGAAGTTCTCATATTCCGGCCTAGTGATGGCGGTGACTTGCGACAGCGATGATGACATCGAGGCATAGTTTTCTCTTTGTAGTGAGCCCCTACTTGTCCGCTTTATTCTGCCCCTCCCATGACACGATTGTCTAGGTCTAGGGTTCATGCAATAGGAGGAGGCCAGCCATGAGCAAGTTTTTCTAACCTTCCATGTGCAAGGAGAAGGTTTTACGGCTGGAAGACATGTGCTTGAGGTAGATAGTCAGCTGGATCTTGATCCATGTTGTTCTTGAGTAAGCTAATAGTTGATTTTGGTCTCTTTCTTCTTTTTCGGCAAAGCGTACTAGACCTTGCGTGTCCGTTCGATTTTGGTCTGTCATCTTGTACTCCCTTCATTTCCTTATATAAGGCCACTATCAAAAATACATTTTGCATCAACACAAGGCCACCAACAGTAACCGAGACAAAAATTAATGATGTTTCCTCGTACTAGCAACTCTTTAATACTTACATGCATGTAGTCATAATGACACTCAACTACTCCCTTCCCATTCATTCGTTGCATGCTTATGGCGTATTAATGATCCCAGCGAGAGAGAAAATTGACTTGCAAAGCAGTCATTAAATTTTATCCTATTCCTGTAATATGAGTTTGTGGCCTTGTATAAAATAATGGAGGGAGTATATAGGTTGATTTCTTTTCTTTTTGTTACATGTACAACCAAAAAAGACACAGATACGTCCCAGATTCTGTGTGTCCGTTTCAAATACCATATTCAATACAGAGACACTGGACCAATAATCCTAGATAACTATATCTATACCTAATAATAAAGTCATTAGTGCTTCTGGCGGTACATTGCATAAATTGCCTCCAAAGTTGCAAAATATTACCCATGGATGCCAGCTATAAGTGACAAAAATATATTTCACACATGGGCATTCCCGCCTAGGCTGGCCCATGGAGTACAGACCTCCTATACCGCGCTCTGCGTGCTGGATGAAGACGCGACGCACCCTTTTGGGCCGGCTCATGTGTGAGCGGCCTGTTTTTAAATTTATTTTTCCATTTTCATCTTTTTCTCCTTTAAATAATTTGGTACTTCAAAAAAGTTCCAAAAAATTAATAAATAAAATGTTCAATAAATCATAACATGTTTGTGGATTCAAAAAATGTTCGCAATTTTGAAAATAATTGTTTGGGAATCAAATAATGTTCATGATTTTTTTAAATTTCATGCATTAAAAAATGTAATGAAATTGAAAAAATGTTTGCCAAAATGTTATGGGTGATGCAGCAAAATGTTGTAAGGCCTTTGGAGATTATGTTTTTTTCCTCCTGTTTGCAACGCATGGGCCCTTTTGCTAGTCATATTCGATACAGAGACACGTGGACCAGTAATCCTAAACGCATGAACCTACTATTGGGCTTTTACGGATTTTCCTCTAACAATC
>NC_041384.1:89207490-89274055 GCF_002162155.2 Triticum dicoccoides
AGCCAGGGTGGGGGCCATCCTCCCTCCTCCAATCCTAATTGCACACGTTTGTTAGTCCGTTAATCCCGTCATAGATCCCTTCGTGCATTGCTCCACGCACACCTAAGGCGCCCGTTTCAAGCCATAGCCTGAAGCGCCCCTGTGCGGTGCCAACTAGTCAGACGCCGATTTGTCCTTTTCTTTCCATATACATGTCTATACCCATTTGGCTAGCTTGTTTGATCCATGGTGTCATATATGTTAGGAAGCGAAACTTCTATTTTCGTTTAATGCATGCCAAAGCAGAGCTCCTGGTGTTCACGTCAAAAAATATGTTAGGAAGCAAAGGGACCAACACGTTGATCAACAGAGCATTGTGTTATAATACACGGATACAAACAATGCAAATAAATGTGATAGCAGTGTAGCATGGTTTTTCAGAATGTGAAATCTCAAAGTTTCAGCTTACAAGAGAATGCTTCATGTTTCAGAGATTTGAGTCTTATTACACAATTTAAGTGAAGAATTCTAAAAGTTAGCTAGCTCGACTATAAGTTTCTGGTCAAGTAGCAGTGTCTTCTTGAACCCAAAGCATCTGTGGACATGGGAACAAATAAACAGTTGAAAGAAAATGGGACAAAAGTTTTTTCCGGAAACAGGAATGTGACATCTCAAAATTTCATATTACAACAGAATACTCCGTGTTTCAAAAATTTGAGTACTATCACACAGTTTAAGAATTCTAAAAGTTGGGATTTGAGAAAATCCTGCTACTCCTATAAAAATAGTTGAGATCATGCAGCAAGGCATGGGGCAGGTTAATAGGTGTTATTTTTCTTTCTCTCCCCCTTCCTTTCTATTTTGCGAGGAGGTAATAATTGTTTCTTAATACTTATTCCGAGGGACAAACTTCTATATCTAGTGAAAAGTATCATGATACAATTCAACATAGCAAGGGGAATACTGGAACTTGACAAAAGGTACCTACAATGGCCTTCAACAACTTTTGCCATGTTACAACTTACAACCAGGAGCATTCTCAAATGTCTTAGTTCATCACTCTCCAAGGACAACATATAATCCAATGCTGCCATCTGGAAAACCCATAGTCCTGAAGGCAGTAATGTCGCTTTTCTTACATGATCAACACCAATAACAGATAAATATTATATAAATAAAAGACGTGATAATCATACAGTACTGTGTTGAAGATGCTGAACTAACGACCTTGGGATAAGCTGAGGTCAATGCAACCATTCTTCTTTGTCCACCATATATTTCACCATCAATGTCGAGTGCCTTCAATACCAACGCAATCTCCTCCGGTGTTAATGGACAGAGCCCGCCATTCATCTTCACATTGGAGTCGATCACTTTCTCTTTCCACCATGGCTAAGTGTATCTTCCAAGTTCAAGGCACAATTCATCTGTAAACTGAAGGTCTGAAACATCTTGAGAAAATTTGGATGCGATGCCATACCTCATCCTTCTGAACTCCTCAGCCTCCTCGTTGGTGCGAGCCTGCAACCATGTGTAAACCAAGAGAAGGCAAGCATGTCCATCTCATACCCCAAAAGGAGACCACAAAGGGTCCGTTCTGACGAAGAATTTGAACCACACACCTTCCAAGCTCTTCTAAGTAAGGGCTAAATCTCAATGTATCAAAATTGACACGGCGCCTCAGTTTCTGAATCTACATGGGTAGGCCATTATTTGCACGCCCGGCATCTGTTTTATTCAGATGAAGGACCTTGTACTTCTTCATGCGGTTTTCCCAAAACTTACTACTTACAGTCTTTATCTGGGTATGCATATGATCTAGATACATCACGAGAAATGAAGAGGTGCAAAGAAACATGATTATGGTAATAGGATATATCAGACAAACTGACGGGCGGCATGGAGCGAAGATATCCCCATTCAACTCTCCTTAATTTTCAGCCTTGGAGGCAGCTCTTTCAGTATCAGGACCTCATCTCCCAATGATGCTATGAAGTAGTCCACATCAAATATATCTCGGAACTCACTGTAGGCAGAGCAACAGAAAATAATAAGGCAGAAGCTATCCTTAATTGAATTGTTAAGAATTGCAGTGACTACAGAAAGAAATGCCGACCTAGAATCAGCCCAAAATAAAGTTTTGTCCAACTTGATGACTGTGACATTCAAGTATCTCGCAGCCATCGCCATATCACACATCTGATTTAACAGTGGAACATTGATGGTTCAGCATTAGTATTTGAACAGCAGCGATGGCTCAGAAATATAGACAGCGCAGTAGATGCATTGTGATCGTCACAAGCTGTACTTACAGCAGCGGCGCGCATCTGGTTGAGACCGCCATTGCAGGACACCAACAGATGGCCATTGTTCTTGTAGATTCCTGAAAATAGAACCGATAAGAAAGATCAAATGGCGGTAGAGACCGCAACAGGTTAATACGGAATCCTTGGACCAAATCGACCCGACATGAACTGATCGATCCAAAAAATAGGTGCTAAACCAACCAAAAGCTCGCAGGGAAGGCGACGAATGGAAAGGGGGAGGCACTAATGGAAGCCCAAATATTCCTGAGCAAAGAAGGAAGGGAAGCCGCCTGATTCGCAGGTATTCCTAACCAAAGGAAGGGAAGAAGATGGGATCAAAAGAAGCAGGAATTGACCGTCTATTCCCTCAAGTGAGCCTCCTCCCTCCCAAGCGAACGGCCAGAGTCCTTCCCGAGCGCGACAGGTAGGGTTCCTAGCCGCCGCCGTCGGCACTTTCTTCTCTAGCAGTGTGACTCATTGCCTGGTAGATTAATTAAGAACTGTAGTGCTGGTGTGGCGCTGGTTTCGGCCGGTCACCTCGCCAACCGTCTGATCGGGACACAGGGGACAGAGCAGCCGTTCGATCGAACCCCATCGTCGTCCTCCTTTGTCAATCTCTCCTCGAAAAAAGCTGCTTCCGCTCGGCCGTTCCTCGCGGCAGCACGCGGCGACGAAGGAAGAGAAGGCCGGTCGGCGAACTCCGGTGAGAGACCTCGCCGGCGCGAACCAGCAGCCGCCCTCAGATGCAGCCCTCGCGTCCTGCTTTTTAGTTCTTCAGAGTATGCTAGGGTCTTTGTTCTTTAAAAAATATGGAAGTATACTACTATTATATATTTTTATTTTTATTTGCAAGACCATATGCTAGTGTTTTCCTATTATCCATGCCTTTAATTAAATGATGTTTGTTTTTAAAATTTATTCTGAACTTGGACCCGTGTATCAGTCACTTGTTCTATGCAAAATATTGGTAAATAGTTTCTTGTTTGAGGTTTTGAAGTTATGTTGATGCAGTGTATTGTTTGTGAACAAAACGTCAAGCATCTAGGTTTATTGTTTGTTTCTTTTTTCTTTTAGCTATACTAAATTTTTATGTAAAAATTGTTCTGTTGAACTTTGGATGTCAACTTCACATATGCTATTATTATTTTTCCAAAAAAAAAATGATGATTTATGCTTTATACAGGAACCATTTCAATCTACTATCAAGGATAGGCATATCAAGCAGCTTTGGACTAACTGGTTCTCCAGTTCACTCGGACACAATATTTGACTAGGCATGTTGGTTTTCATTCAGCATCACTTACTTTGAAGCAATCAATTGAGAGCTGGTATGTTGAAGCTTGGGCTCCTATTAACAGGAGCCATTTTCAATCTACTATCAAGGATAGACATCTCGCTTACAAAATCTGAGCTGAGAATATATAATACCTTGGCTTGGTTTTTTCTCGAAAAGGGGGATACCCCGGCCTCTGCATCAGATCGATGCATACGGCCATCTTATTAAACCAAATAAGTTTCAACAAGGTCTCAAAGTCTCCTACTGAAAAGTGAACAAAGCTCACACAGAGCCAACATGGGCTAGAAACACAGACTAGCCATATAAAAGACGCCACAACCGGCTGGCTGAAAAAGAGATAGGTAAACTAATTGCCTATCCTATTACATGATCGCCATCCAAACCGGTTGAAGATATCCCGAGCTACCATCTCCCAGCGGATATTTGATTTCAAGATCTTATTAATACTTTGGTTTGGTAATATTTGATTTCAAGATCTTATTAATACTTATCCATTCTATAAATACTTCTATATATCTTTCTGCTTGTGTACCATGTCCTACTAGCATCTACTCCCTTCGTCCGAAAATACTTGTCATTAAAATGGATAAAGAGAGATGTATCCATTTTAATGACAAGTATTTTCAGACGGAGGGCATTCAAAGTTCAGAACATTGGATCACAATTAACATACATTGTAGCTATAGGTTTCTGTATCTCCACGTCAAAAATTAGTTATGTTCTGCTCATAGGTGCTTTAATTTACTCTATTTTTGTTGGTCAACTTTTATCTAAGTAAGCTTAGGTTGGCTTACAGGCATACATTGTTTAGGAAAACGTTAACCGGTAACGATCGGTCGGTCGACTGGGGAAACAATCTTTCAGAGCAATGGTACCCAATACTTCCATTCTCCGATTGTTCTCTCCTCACGTCACAATCCGCCACTGGACCTCGACATCAGCCTACAGAGTGGCTCATACTTCTTCCTCATCCCAGATCGGCAGCTTCCTTTCTAAGGTCTATACGCCGCCGCCTTGGGCTTCAGACCTCTCCATCATCCCATCCCACAACTACACCCTCAGCCAAGTAAGCTTTGCTATCTCTACTTGGACTGATTAGTATGCAGATTTCAATTAGTTTAAACTTTAAAGTAACAAAAGAATGTGGAATGGTTAAGTCTAATGTATTTCCTTTTTTGTAACCAAAACAGTTTCCAACTCCAATTCACAAGTGGAACCTCCCCAATTTGCCAAGAGGCACCGAAGTATGGATCAAGGTGAAACACAAGAAGCACTATTTTGTTCAATTTCCAAAATTTGGGGTACTTCATGGTTACCTCGTTAGTACTATTAGCATTTCAATTCTGATGTGGAAATTTTTGGGAGACTGTAGCAGGATGATCTCGCTGGCATGGAACTGAGCGGCAATAAAGTTTGGAAGCTCGAATTTCTGATGGCAGATGCCGTCACACAGGGTGCCGATTGTGTTATCACTATCAGTGGTATCCAGAGCAACCATTGCCGAGCAACTGCCGTGGCTGCCAAGTATGTTAATCTCGATTGCTATCTGGTACTTGTTACCTCCAAGGTAAGTTATGTTTTTGTGAGGTGAAATTGATCAAATGCTTCTGTGGAAATGCATTTCTTTTTTACTTGGTTTTGGTGGGATGTTTTCAGCTTCTTGTGGATGAAGATCCTGGTTTGGTTGGTAATCTCCTTGTCGAGATATTATTGGGAGCGCACATTGACCTTGTCTCAAAAAGAGATTTTGTTATAATTGGGGGTGTGGTATGCTCTCCTCTATGATGCGTTATGTTGTGGTGGTTTGTGGTTTTCATAGTTGTGTTTGATATGTTGCCAAATCCTTGTCCATAAACGAGTCTCACTCATTATTCATGCTTAATAAGATATGTTTTTATTTGTTAAAAGATAACCATATTAAATAGCATGTGTTTTGTTATTGTTTCAGATCATAATACTTAGTACTATCATTTTTTTTGTCCTTTGAATTTTTTGATGTTATATATTGTCTATTCTTTTGATACATGTAGTACAACTTTTTGCATCGGTTCCCTTCATAACCTCAGTGATTAGTTCTTCCTACACCTCGAATTATTTGTTATGTTGTACCTCTTGTATTGCTCAAGAAGTTCTCCAATCACGTAAGTATTTATTTGTTATAGGCTTTAACTGACTTGCTAAAAAAGAGGCTTTTGGAAAATGGACGGAAGCCATATGTGATTTCTGGTGGTGGATCCAACTCATTGGGAGATTGGTACGGTCTTATATGTGATGATAGCTGCTACGTACAATTTTCTTCTCTTACATTCCTGCTTATGACATAGTTTGATGTTTCCCTCGAGGATTGATACTCATGGATTGATGGTTGTCTTACATTCCTATATTAGGAAGTCTAGGATTATAGGAGTCATACGCTAGGAGTTATTATTGTGATAGGAAAGGTTAAGGGTCTAAGCATCCACTATATAAAGATACCATGTGTCTTACCTTTTTAAAATACAAGAACCATTTTATCATCTCCCAAATATTCTTTCACCTGGCCTATGTCTTATCTAACTCGCACTAGATATACCAGCTTACTATATCTTTGCACAATAAATATTCTGTTGTGAGCCAAGTTTCACAGCATACCCTATTGAACACAACAAGTCACTATGCATATGATGTATTCTTCTTCAATCCCTCACGCACATGCTCCCCTCTTTTTGGTCCAATCATAGGTGTACTTGCGCAAAAATTGACTGATGGGTCATTCATGTGCAATTCAGTTTGAAACATGTACAGCAAAATATGAAACTGCATACCCTTTTACGTGTGCAATTCAGCACTTGACCATCCAAACAAGAATTGAAATTGTTTTTTTCTTGGATTCCACAAGCCAAATACATGAGCATCCAAACACCGAAATTGGCATTGAAGCTCAATATCAATGTCTTGAATATTTGGCATTCAAGCCAATTCAATGCCAAGCCTTTCAATGTCTACATCCAAACAGAGCATTAGTGTATTATGTTCACATTGTGTCGAGAAAACATTAAAATTTTCATTGTGCAAACTGAATGTAAGATTACGTATTGTAAAGGAATAGCTGGAGTTCAAAAAGGCCTTAGAAAAAAAAATTAAATGACAATTTAGTTTATGCCATTCAATCTTACGTGTAACATGTAGGTGTCTTGCTCTTACAGGGGATATATTGAAGCAGTAAGGGAGATTGAGCAGCAAATTCAGTTATCTGGTGATGTTCAGTTTGATGACATTGTTGTTGCATGCGGCAGGTATTTCGGTGACCCCTGTTATTTTTTACATTATATGGGTAATTTTATTTACATGTTTTCTATTGTTTCATGCATACATCATGGAAGTTGTTATATTATCACTTTGCGATTTATCATGATTGAACTTTGTGCAGTGGTGGAACCGTTGCTGGTCTTGCTTTAGGATCACAATTGAGTAGCATAAAGGCAAAAGTATAAGCTTTCTTTAGCTATTTTCTTATCTTGCTGATGTCTCCATACTAATCATCCACTTGTACGATAGGTCCATGGATTCTTTGTTTGTTATAACCCTGGATACTTCTATGATAATGTTCAAGGTCTCATTGATGGACTTCAACCTCGTTTGAATTCCCATGATATAGTCAGGATTGAAGATGTGAGTATATGTTGTATAACCCGTATTGTTTGAGGATATTGAAAAGGAGTTCATCGCTAGTTCTCTCGCATGTGGCCCTCTTGATAGTATGGTTTTCCGTAAATGTGAATATTTATCCACTAAAATCCTAGAAGATTACAAACTAAGAACCTTGGCTACAACCATCTTGAAGAATAAAATCCTTTTGCTATTTTTTGTGTGGCTAGTTTGTTCATTTCCCAGAATCGCCTTTCTGATGGAACACTTCTATAAAGAATGAATTCAACTACTCCCTCTGTTCATTTTTGTAAGTCGTTTAGGACAGCTGAAATTGAACTGTTTTAGGTGTTGTCTTAAATATCTAAAAGGTCTTACAAAAGTGAACGGAGGGAGTATTTATGTTAGTCAAATTTGTGAATATTTTGCTTGATAGGCTAAGGGCTTAGGCTATGCCATGAGCACACCTGAAGAGCTTAAATTTGTGAAGGATATAGCTGCAGCAACAGGCATTGTGCTTGATCCAGTCTACAGGTGCAATATTTTTTCCTTTTATGTGTGACGTGACATTTATATCATGTATGCTAGTCCTTTCGTCTAAGTGAATAGTATGCTTAATGGGGACATGCATGGTTTTGTTTTTTTTACAGCGGTAAGGCAGCTTATGGTATGTTGAAAGACATGTCCAAGAATCCAACCAAGTGGGAAGGGCGGAAGGTCCTCTTTATCCATACAGGTGGTCTTCTTGGGTTGTATGATAAGGTGGACCAGTTGTCGTCTTTGGCTGGGAGATGGCGCAGAATGGACCTTGAAGAATTGGTCCATGCAAAGGGGCAATGGCGGAGACAGAAACTTGTCAAAGCCTAGGCGGCAGCCTACAAATCTAAACGCTGAGGATGCTATTTTTATGTCAAAACCGCCTCAAAAATCACGCGAGTTATGGTGTTTGGCTGTCATCACCATGCACTTTCATCATAGGGGGTTATCATGATGGAGAACAAGTATCAATTCAGTTTCTAGGAGCGAGGAAAAAAGTATCAGTAGAAGTGTATTTGTTCTGCCGACAGTTTGCTGCAAACGTTTTCTGTGTGCCCTGCCTGTCCTTGGGGATAGCTTGGCTTCTTACAAGGCGGTGGTAACCTGTTGAGGCTCCAAATATCGTGTTTGTACTACGTACATGTTTACCCATCCGTCGACGATGCTCCAAACTTGACTTACTCCCTGGGACGAGAACGTACACGTAAGAAATGGACTCCGGCCGGATTGCCAACCTTTATACAAGAGTGCCTCACTAATCAACAGTATACGCTGTGTAATTACCTTCACCATGATTGCACTGTATGCATCCCGCAAAAAAAAAAGATTGCACTGTATGCATGGCAGCAAACCAAAGCTCAAACCCCTTCCACTCCAGACTAGCAACGGCAATGGACAAACTCCTCTGTGCATCATGAATTGAAAAAGTACATGAATTTTGAAAAAAAAACGTGAAATTGAAAAAAATTCATCGACTTTGAAAAAAAATCACGGATTTTGTTAAAAAGTTTGTTGATTTGAAAAAGTAAATCAATTTTGAAAAATAAGTTCATGGATTTGGACAAAAAAGTAATCAATTTTTACAGATTTTGGATTAAAAAGTCATAAATTGGCAAAAGGTTGTGGATTTGCATATACTCATGCTTTTGAAAAAAGTTCATATGTTTTGAAAAAACGTTTCATGAATTTGAAGAAAGTATTCAAATTTGAAAAAATGTGCATATAAAATATAAAAAGAAAGAAAAAGGAAAAGGAAAGAAAAGGGAAAAATAAAAATAAAGAACAAAGAAAAGGATATCAGAAAACAAAAAGAAAAACCAGATAAAAAACGGTCTAGAAAACCACCAAAAACTCCCAGGAAGCTTTCAGAGGCTCCCCAAAACCAGAAGCTTTCCACTTGTGCTTGCGATTGTGCGCAGGCCCATTTGAAACGTACAAAGTGAAGGGTGTGCGACTTTTACCAATTGCGCTTTAACTGACGCAACGGGCTCTAAATAGGAGTTGTGGCGCACGTAATCGTTCGATCGCTCGGATCGCTACCAGATTCTTTCGATTTGGGGAGCTCCAAGATCGAACGTCAGGGCTATATCGAGTCCGATTTAATCACAAGTCAATTTGAATTTTTTGAAACAGCCAACCAAATTTGTGGTAGCTTTTAAGAAAAATGAAAACTGGTAGTTTTTTGGAATCCAGCCCAAATTATGTTTGTTTTATGCCACTATTTACTCGTGGTTCGGGAGAATGAAGGCAGTCAACGGCTGGTTCCGAATCCGACTCTAGAACACAACGGGAGAAATTAAGCGACTCCGCGTCCTACTCCTCCCCCTAAACATAACGGGAAACGTCTGTCGATCCCCAAGCCTCGGTGTACATATACACCAGGCCCGCCGCACGAAACCAAAGGCACACACCTCGCTCACAGATCAAGAAGAACGATCGAGGTCGCAGCAGCCACCGTGGAACTCGCTCGACTCGATCACCAGAGCCACCGGATCACCCGAGGCTCTCGGCGATGACGAGCAGCACCAACGCACACGGAGGCAGAGAGGATCAGGCGCCGGCTGCTGCGGCGACCGAGGCCCCGACGAAGGCACCGGAAGCGTCGCCGGACAGTTGTGACTTCACTGCGTGCTTGAGCAGGGAAGCAGCCATGGCCGTATGGAAGGAAAACCCACGCAGCCACAGCTTCCACGCATGGCTATGGGAGAGCTGGATCAAGGCCGGCGGGACATGCCCCGCGTGCCGACGCGAGCTGCTGACGCCGTGTGATGATCCGGAGCAAGATCTCTACGCGGTACATCCTCTGTTGCGGTCCAACTACGAGAAGCTTCGCAACACCCTGCAGTATATGGACGGAACCAGATATATGTACCAGGAGGATGCCCATGTCGTCAAGTACACTTCATGGCACAAGTCGTGAATCAGTACTACGCTTCATGGCACAGGTCGTGAATTAGTACGCTTCATGGTAGTTGTTCCCCTTTCTTTTTCTGGATATGTACTCGGCGATGTAAGTCAGCGGTTGCACTTGCACCATCATTGCCATATATTTCTCTCTTTTCTCGATAAAGCATTGTGATATATATTCCGTACCGACTATATATATAGCATATGTATCAAGTGTACTCTTCGATATTGTCGTGGTTTTCACTCGCCAATAATAAATCTTCATCGTTAGCCATACGCTCTGGGTTTAATTATGTGCACGCTTTGACAAGGTGTAGTTTCTAGTGAATCCGTATATGTCGGTGCATTCGTCAATCCCTTCGTAGTCATTTGGTCGATTAAAGTTGTGTTTCTGCAACGGTTTAACATTGTTGGTGAACCTCGTCAACAAATTTCACTACCTTGGCTCATGTGATTGTTTGATCCTTGGATGATCGGCGACGTGCCTTGAATGTATCTTGAATTATTCTAACACAAAAGAAAGAAGTGATTTAATGATAGATCAATAATGTCGGCTAATATGTATGCGAATTCTAAAGGTATACATTGTACATGATTGTTGTGAACCATTAGAATGTTTAAGGCGCGCGCTCTAGCTTCGGTGCAGAAGTCTTGTTGCTTGCCTCAGGATCTATTAGATTTCGCTGGCGGCAATGTCTTGACGTACTCGAGACCTATCAAGGTGATGGATGCGATGCTGCACTGTTGCTTCATCTCTCCGGTGTGCATACTTCCGTCATTAATCCGTGCGCTCGTCAAATGTTTCTTGCCGACTCTAGGAGGGAGCGGGAGCGGGAGCGGCACTGGCAGCGCTGCACCCTCATCTCACGCTGATGTGCGTGTTGAATCGGTCTCTAGGGACCTATATGTAATTTACTTTTTTATTGGAGTGTGTTGTTCCATAACTTAATTTCAACGTAAGTTCGGTTCGTCTCCGGAAAGAAAAAATTATACTGCAGTTACTAGAAAAGACGTAATGTTTCATCTTACTTCAATTTCTTTTTCCTACTATCATTTCATCCGTCCTGTAGGAACGCCATTACCCTCAAAAAAAAGGAACGCCATTGTACTACCTTTTGCTCTTATTATTTTTTACGAAAAAGATCAAATTTATTACAAAAGTTACTGAAAGTACAAAACATCTCAAACATAATAAAAGTTACATAGAGTTTCGAGACCACCAAATGACCACTACTCCCATTAGAACGAGCCACCGACATGCCCCTATCGCCGCTCGTCTACCAGAGCTAGCTTGACCTTATCGATGACAATCAGGAAGTCTTCATGCACGTGTCACTACGGACCAGCGCGAGCTGCAGTCGTCTCGCTATTGAATCCTTGCGTAGGTCTGAAGCACCTAACACCAAATCTCGCCACATGAGGAGAAACCCTAACCTCCCCGCCCTAAGGAAACAACAGGAACCTACACCGGAGCTCCATCGACTACGTCCAGACAAACGTACTCCAGGAGGATCAAAATTCGGAAGACAAACTCGAAGAAGAAGCGACGTCATCCACCCGAGCGTCGCACCTATTAGAATTAAAGTATTCTAACCTAAACTACTAACAGGAGCGAAGGCACCGGGATTTCCCTCCCCACCACCGGGCGCCAGAGCGGCAGGCGAAGGGAAGGCGAGTCCATGGGCTCTCCGGTAAAGTCTGGAGGGAAGAGTTTATCCTAGCCGCCTAGGATTAATTAGGGGAGAAAAATGAGAGGAAGTCTATCTACCTTTTGTTCTTATAATATATTGTTTTATTCATAAATGACACCGTGTTTTGATTCATGCACTTGTAAAAAAAACATACACAATAGAAAATGTTGTCACTCTCATCAAAGTTCGAATAACCTTATTAATGAGTTCAAATTATGTGCTAATTTGACGTTTTTTGTTGTGCCTGCACGGTAGGTTTTGTTAGATTTTATTGTGTTCGTGCACTTCTTTTGTATATTTTTCCTCAGGATGTGTTTTTAAAAGTTGTTGGAAGGCTAAGGAAAGAACATCAGAAAAACGTGATAAAGCCACGCCAATTGATGTGATAAATGATTACTATAAAAGAATGAAGCAATTCGGGAGAAACTGGAGGTTGCACCTGCACATGGTATCTAGAGCACTCGACATCGTCTGGTACGAGCGCGTGTGGTCGTACCAGCCACCGCCCCTCCTCTTGGTAACCACTTCCCCTCATGGAAGCGGATCGGAGATCGGACACATACAGATACCAGAAACTGATCCCGGACATAGAACCTTAGCCTCTGAAAGGCATCCAGAGGGTGAATCGACAAGAAGGAGATCGTCAGTTTCATCACCACGTGCAAGGGGACGTCGGAATCAACCATCTTCATCGACCACCTTCAACATCACTCATCTCCATCTCATTGTAATATCGACCCCTCCGTGGATCCCTATGTCTATTACTCTTTCGTTCGCTTCATGTTTGCCACTGCTATTCATATGATATTTGTTACCATTGATCTTTCAAAGTCACCAACTAAAATGATGTGCTCGTTGCATCATTGTTGGTGTACCCTAGAAGCAAACTTGGCACGCCATTTTTTGTGAGGGTGCGAGGATTGAGATTTGTTTGTACCCAAAAAACCATGATAAACAAAAAACAAAAATAACACAAAGCTAGTGGAGTTTCATGTGTCGAAACATTGGAAGAACTTCTGAAGCAATCAGCGAAAAGAAATGGACAAACAAGTTCGCGTTACCCCTCCCACGACAAATGTAGATAAACCTAAAGGACATCCGTCACAACACTTGCAGACAAGGCATGGCATTTGCAGAAAAACAAAAAGATAATCATAAAATGACTATCAAATTTGGTTTGTCGAAGATCACAGAAAACAGGCTCCTAAAGAAGTTTATTGCTTGGAATGTGGATTGCTTTGCCATGGGAAAACATAAAAAAAAAGGATGCTCGAAAGAATATTGTGGTACTTAGTAATGTAGTACTTGTATAACACAGTGTAAAACCTTTCAAAACTCCTCTCGTGCTCCCGATCTCAAACGAGCTCGGGATGAAGGGTAAAACCCGAAGGAAAAAAAATGATGAAAAAACTTATTAAAAATGAAGTTTTTTCCGACAAATATTTTAACTGCTTGAATTTTTTTTTGTGCAATGACATTCGTGGAAGTCATGGCAGAAAATAAAACAATTACTCCAAAATGCTTCAGAAATATCCCTCAGTCCAGGTTTATTAGGTCTCCTCTTATCTTGGACTAATTTTTGACCATGAATTTAACTAATAAAATTTGAACTACATGTCACAAAAATTATACCATTAAAAATCTATTTCAAATACAAATTCAAAAGTATGTTTTTTGTATAATGTAATTTATGTTGGACCTCGATAACTGCCGAACGTTCGGTCTGGAAGAGCCCCAGATCGAACGATTCGTTCGGTCCCGTGGAAGGCATCGACCGAACGCATGTGTTCGGGACGAGAATCACCCAGCCCGAACACCCTACCTCAGGGGCCTAGAGGCCTTTTTGTTGTGAAAAAAGCCCAGATTGTGCCAATTTTTACTGTGACCAAAAAAACCACTATTGGATGTGACTAAATAAAGGCTAGATTTTTCCATGCAATGAAAAAAAGTCACAAAATGCTGCAAAAATAAAAAAGTATGAATGAACCATGAGAACTCTTCCGCTATAATATGAATGAACCAAAAAGATCTTATTTGCAAAGATGTCAAAATGTATGAATTTGCCATGGCAATTTTTGTTGTTTACCAATCAAAAACATGGAAAATGTGCAGTGTGGATGCATATGAACTTGCCATCACTAAAAAAGTCAAAAAGAAGTCATGATAGATAGAAAAATGGAAAACAAGATACTACTAAAAGAATCCCAATGGTTTCAAAGCAAAAATTGCAATCATCTTTATAAACAAATTTTGCATCTGTACCATGATGGAAAGAAAAAAATATGCAATGGCACAAAAAGGAAAAAAATCATGGCAGTTTGCATCTGTACCAGAATTTCAAGAAAATATGGATTGAAATTTTGTGTGCTATTTTTACTATATAAATTTGCCGAAGCACAAAACAAAAAATGCACCATCTATTGTCTAGTAATAATTGTCGTGTTTTCTAAGTATTTTTGCCATGGCAAAATAAAAGTAAAACTTGCCATGCTGCATAGAAGTATGTTTGCCATGAGTGACAAAAATTAAAATTGCCATGTAAATTAAATAAAAAAATTATGGGAAACAAAAGGTAAATTTGCCATGGCAATAAAAAGGTTAATTTTGCCATGGTGTAGAAAAATTAATAATTGGCACGCAAAAATAAAAGTAAAATCTGCCATGTTAATAAAGATCAAATGAATAGTAAATCTTGCCATGGCAATAAAAGTTAAAATTTGCCATGGGAATTTAGGTAAATTTGCCATGTTAATAAAGGTAAATTAACCATAGCAAATAAAAAGTAAAATTTTCCAGGGCAATAAAAGTTAAATATTGCCATGGGGATTTAGGTAAATTTGTCATGTTAATGAAGGTATATTATCCATGGCAAATAAATAGTAAAACTTGCCATGGCAATAATAGTTTGATATTGCCATGGGGATTTAGGTAAATTTGCCATGTTAATAAAAGTCAAATAAATAGTAAAAACTTGCCATGGCAAATAAACTTAGATATTGCCATGGGGATTTAGGTAAATTTGCCATGTTAATAAAAGGTAAATTTGCCATGGCAAATAAATAGTAACTTGCCATGGCAATAAAAGTTAAAAAATTGCCATGGGGATTTAGGATAGCCATGTTAATAAAGGTAAAATAATTAGCAAAACTTGTCATGGCAATATTTGCTATTTTGTGTTGTTTTTGACAATTTAAAGAATTACAACGACAATTTCAAAAAAATCAAAAGTTGCCATGGCAAGAAAGCAATTAATTTGCCATGATCCGAGAACTAAATTTGCCATGATACGATAACTAAATTTGCCATCTTCCAGGAAGCAAGTTTGTTATGATGTGTTAACTAAATTTGCCATGATCAATTAACTAAATGTTTGATGCTTACATGGCAAAAAGTATAAGATTTGTTTCCATGGTCTACCAAAAAAAATGCCATGGTAGAAAACAGTAAAAATGCGCCATGATCCAAAAATCAAAAGTTGCCATGGCAAAAAATAATGAATTTTCATGATACGAGAACTAAAATTTGCAATGATTCGACAAGTATATTTGCCATCTTCCAGGAAAATTTAAGAAAAGTTTTACAGGGAGAGGGCAAATTTAAGAAAAAATGTATAGTGAGACATGGCGATTTTGGAGGCAAAAAATGTACGTCGGAGTTGTAGTTGACAAGATGAAAACTGTGTCTATTCTCGAGGAATATCTTGCTAAATAAGATGTCAAATATATGTCTAATACAATGGTAACTATTTTAAGCAGAACCTCGGGTACACACCAAACTAAACTAACTTCAGTACATAGCTAAGCTAACTACTTTATCACAACTTGACTCAGAAATCAGCTAGGAAAAAATACAACAGAATTTGAGACATGCAAAGTGAATTAGAATCTGATGGTAACGTTCAGGCTGCTTCAAAATTTGAGGAATCCACATATCAGTGCAAACAGGAGGAAGTAGTGTAAGGTACACAGATTACTGAATAGTTGCCCATGTGTTATTGATGATGGTTACAAACCAAAAGAAACGCCATAATTCTCTGAAGAATAACCTCTTCTTCTGTCCAGTAAAGCAACACTCACAATTTAGTCTTAATAAGCATGATTTATGCAGGTTTCCGTGTAAGGATAGTGTTAGCAGAGTAGAGGCAACAGTATATGCATACCTTCGTAGGAAGGAGACGTTGACCAGGGGAGTCGACCTCTGGCGCCGACGACCGCCTCGTCACGGGCCGCGAAGTTCGAACCCCATCGTGATTGCCGAGCCCCATGGAACCTACTAGGTTGGCCATGGTGGTTGTCTTCCCCATGCGCGCCATCCTTGCGCAAGGTCACCAGAGCCACCCCGCGCCGTTGGACCCTACAAATCCGGCGTCGATTCGCCGGACGAAGAGACCAGCGGACGGCGGCGACCAAGGGCCACATCCACCGGAGTCTAGCGGGCCTCAGCGCCGCTGCCCCCGCCCGCTTCCTCGCACTCCAGGCGCAACCACGCAGCTGCATCCGCGTCGTGCCCCAGCCGCCGAGTGCTCGCGCCGCACCACCTCCGTCTGAGCCATATCCTCAGGCGCCCCGTCGGCGTCCACGACGAACTCCCACGGCGTCGGAGCCCCGTTGATCTGCGCTGGCCTGGGAGTCGCCGCCTCCCCTCGCTTCATCGTCCTCGGCGAGCCACCACGCACCACTGCCGTCACACCGCGCCTCCACCAGCTTCCTCATCCTCCGGCTGTTCCGCCGCCTGCTCCGCCGCGACACAAGGCGAGCTGCGCTCCCCGTCGACGGCTGCTGCTGGCCCGGGGAGCAGCCACGAGAGGTGTGGATAGGAGAATGGGGAAAGGCTAGTGCGGTGGAGTGAGAGGATAAGGGAGAGAAGTGCTCGAGCGTTCGGGCGTTGGGGCTACAGCCCGAACGATCTAAAAGGATGACATGACACTGGATTTGTTCCGTGATTCGTGCTAAGGTATCGTATGGTAGATGCAGCGTTCGGGGCGATTTGCCAAAATCTAGCACGTTCGGGCGTTATCGATTCCGTTTATGTTTTGTTATTAAAATAAATGGTGAAACTTGTCTAATAAACCCAGACGGAGGGATTAGTATTCTAGGGGTATCGATTTTTTTCTAGAACACGACATGAGAAATTAACCGACTCCGTGTCATACTCCTACGCCGAAACATAACGGGAAACGTCTGTCGATGCCCAAGCTTCGGTGTACATATACACCAGGTCCGCGGCACGAAACCAAAGGCACACACCTCGCTCGCCGAGCAAGAAGATCGATCGACGCAGCAGCCGCCAAGGAACTCGCTCGATCACCAGCGCACGCGCCTTGCCACCGGACCGCGTCGATCACCCGAGGCTCCCGGCGATGGCGAGCAGCACCAACGCACACGGAGGAGGAGATGATCAGGCGCCGGCTGCTGCGGTGACCGAGGCCCCGCAGAAGACACCGGAAGCGTTGTCGTCGCCAGACAGTTGTGACTTCCCTGCGTGCTTGAGCAGGGAAGCAGCCATGGCCGTATGGAAGGAGAACCCACGCAGCCACAGCTTCCACGCATGGCTATGGGAGAGCTGGATCAAGGGCGGCGGGACATGCCCCGCGTGCCGCCGTGAGCTGCCGACGCCGTGTGATGATCCGGAGCAAGATCTCTATGCAGTACATCCTCTGATGCGGTCCAAATACGAGAAGCTTCGCTACACCTTGCAGTATAGGGACGGAAGCAGAGATATGTACCAGGAGGATGGCCAGGTCGTCAAGTACACTTCATGGACCAGCACCGTGAAGTACGCTTCATGGTGCTGGTTCCCCTTCTGTGATATATGTTGGAAAGACACGACTAGGGAGCAAACAGGTGCTCCCTAGCGTTTCCTGGCACACACCCTTTTTAAGGAAAGATATCTCCCCGTCCAGAAAGAGGATCAAAACAAAAAAGTCCCAGTACCTGGTCCCTGCCCCGATAAGTTCTCATGCAACAACAAACAACCCTCCCCCTCGTCAATCACGTGCAAGAAAAAGGACGTGAGTTCCCTGCTTCTTCCCCTTTCCTCCACGCCCCGTCCTTCCAGATCTCAATCCGGATGGAAGCTCCGTCTCGGCCCTGTCTCCTTTTATCACCATGACCATAATGCTCTGCAGGCAACTGATGGTTTTGGGGTAAGAACATAACCTAAATTCTTAAAAAAAAGTGCAGAAAACATAAAACACAGGCAAGTCACATGCTTAGCATTAGCAAGTCACATTCAAATGTCAAGCAAGTCCTACTAAAAAAAGACAACAATTCTGGAAAAAAATATGTGCAATTCATTGTGACTTTGCAATCCAGACAAAAACTTGTATTGCGCAGTGTTGCCTTTGAAAACACACAGTTCAAAAGATTTTTGTTTGGATAATATGAAGACTAAATGTTGTGTTGTTATGAATGCATCATTCCTCACTGTATATCAGATTGCATTTGTCTAGAATAAGAAATATAGACAAGCAACATTTGTGTGATTTGGGGCAAATTCAGTGGAATCAACAGTGTAGGCTGCCCTGATTTGTTAATTAAAAAATACAACAAGTTGATGGTTCATGCTTTCATATGCTTATTTGTAGTTGTGTATGCAAAAACTACAAAAAAAGTCAAAGTAAAAAATCTCTAGGCAAGTCGCACCAGCTTCTCTAGCAACTAACTATCATGTGTTGGGCATATTTTTGGCGAAATAAAACCCAGCGCTCTCAGGAGCGGATCTTTGGGCAACTCATGCCAGCATCTCTAGCAACTAACTATCATGAGTTGGGCAAGTTTTCGGACACTTTTGGCTCAAATCATCGATGATTCCAACCCTCACATCGCAAGAGTGGTTGGGCAACTCATGCCATCATCTCTGGCAACTCATTATCATGCGGTGGGCAAGTTTTGGATGCTTTCGGCTCAAATCAACAACGATTCCAGCCACCGCATCCCTAAGTCGTAAACCACCGCCGCGCTCGAAATCATCGATTTGCCCAAATAGCCGGGACCCCACACCCCCCCTCTTCAACCTCCCTATCTCGCCTCTATCACATAGAATCCTAGATTTGAGTAGAAGAAAAATGCTTAGGGGGCGATTTCGAGATACTTACAGACGGTTTGCGGCCCATTCCTCGACTAGTGGCGACAACACTTTCTCGGCTCTAGCTCCTCCCGGCTAGGTGGTCGCAGCGCATGGATGGCACTGCCGTCTTTGATCTTCCTCTTGCCTCGCTTCCTGGTCGCCGGCACTCTGACACATCTCTCCTTCCTCACCTTGCTAGTTGCCGCAGATCCTATGCCAAAAAATATGGAAAATATTATAGGCAACTTTCTGACATTATTAGGCAAGTTAGTGTAGAAAACATTGACTACAAGAAAGCATATTTTTGGCTAGAACTCAATGGTCAAAAAGGTTATAGATTGTAAATACACACATACATGATGCATGCTCGCGGCTTCATGGGCCTACAAATCCATTGGATGGTTAAGAAAAGAAGAGATACAAAGAAGAACACAAAAGAATCACAAAGATTCATGAGTGTATCACCACATGACAAGAAATTCCATTGATTTGTCTTCCTCCTATACATGTATTTTGTCTCATAATATAATCAAGGCTGGAATTAGTGTAGCAGCAGTAGCAAACTGAGCGCTAGGCCAAATGAAATGAACATAGTTAAGACTAGCATGCAACGATCAATGCATGTTAGAAAAATAAAAGCAGCAAAGGATTGAATTATCTGAATCAAGGACATAGATATGCAACTAACTTCAGACCATCTTTTACCATGCGTACAGACTGATAAATCCACATGGCACTTACCAGTATGTGTCAGCATCTCTCTCTAGCAATATGTAAGTAGCAATCTATAAGCACACACACGCATCAAGCACACATCAATCTAGAGGGGGGGGGGGGAATCATAGATCAAAAGGAAAATAGTAGCATGTTTCAAATATTCTGCACACCTCTGTTCTATGTTCTTCAGTGGCATTAGATGGATCGTCATCAGGATTAAATGTAGGAGGGTCGCCCTGAAGGCCCTTTTTGCTTGTCCCAGCCATTTTCTCCTGCTACGTATAAAGAGAAAGAACATCATCATGGAGAAAATTTGCCGCAATTGTAACGGTATATTTCAGCCTAGTCCTGTAACAAACTCACACACCATATCACTGAGGCAAAAAAGGAGCCATATCAAGCAATTAACTGTCAAAATGTTAAAAAAACGTATTAGGCAATTAACTGTCAAAATGTTAAAAAAAACGTATCAGGAAAACTCACACACCATATCAGGCAAAAACTATAACAAATTGAAGCAAAACAGGAAGCCATGACAGGCAACTAAAGTGTCTGATTGTACATTAACTGAATTTTTCTCTGTTGCTATATGAAGTAGGACTTTAAGTAACAGAGCAAATTTCAAAAACAAAAAAATCTGAACAAAGCAAGCATGTAAAGTACAAAAAAACTGAAACGTGTTAGGCAAACTAAACACATCAGGCAATTCAAAGAAAACGATTGTTCGTTAAAGACTATTTCCCTTAATTTCCATCACGCAATTATTTCCTCTAGATTGGCATTGTTCACACATATCAGGCAAAACTGAACCACATCATGCAATTCAGAAATTTTAATTATCCATTAAACTGAAAGTATTTCCCCTGCAGTGAATTACTTCCTCTACATTTGCATTGTTCAAACAGTGCAGTACTAACTGGAACAAAATCTACTACAAATTTGCGTGTGGGCAACTTCTGAAAACATACAGGGCAAGCCATTCACAAAACTAGAGCAAAAAGCAAACATGAATCTGAATCTCAAAATCTACAACAACCAATTCACCTGAACTATCCCTGTAGTGAGCATCCTAACCCAAAACACTCGTACATAATCTCAACTCCACAGCAGCCCCAACTGCCTTCAACCCCTACATCCACCAGTAGCCAATCCCCTTGCACATCGAATTCCCAATGTCGTCAACCATAAAGAGAGCTTCATCATCCACCATGTGCTCGTCAATTTGGAAACCGAAAAAGCTGAAAATCCAGACCAGATGTGCTTACCAAAGGATTGCAGGGAAGGATTACTCGCCCTATGCACCAACGGCATGTCGCTCGCGGCGGCCGGTCCTCCCCTGTTGCGCCTTGGCTACTGCTTCCCTTCCTCCGACCTGCTCCTCGCCGCAAGCCAGGCTACCCTCCACTTCTCTTCTTCTAGAAAACGCCGCACGCACCTGATGGTCGCTCCACCTCCGGCGGAAAATCGGCTGCGGATTCGCCGAACTCGTCGACGCCCACAGGATTGAACCTCGCCCGATTTGGGGGATTTGGGATGGGAGTCATGAGGAGAGAGCACTGAGGTTGCAGTTTCGAAACGAGCGTCGGTAGTGGGAGGGGGTGGACGAGACGAGGAGAAGTGGTGGGCCCCGGAACCGCCGCTCCCACCCAACGGGCCACAGGCCGACCAGGTGCCACCTGCGCGCGCGACGCGAATAAACAGCACGGCGTCTGGTGTACGCGATGACGATCCGACGACGCAGAAACGTGTGCGCTCGAGGATGCAAACGAGCACAACTGCACTTTTTAGGATTTAGGCAAGATTTTTTTATCCAGAAGCAGTTTGTGATTTCTTTAACAAATTTTCAAAATTTATTGATTTATTTTTTATTTTTTAAATCTCGTGTCTACATTGTAAAGAAGAAGATAGAAATGAAAACAAGTGGGCATCCAGCCCCGCTCATGGACCGGCCCAATAGGAGCACTCATAGGACAACTGAGTCAGATTTCACACAGTGCGACACATATGGGTACCCCTATTTCTGGTTTTAAGCGAGCATAGGGGTAATTTCCTAACGGACGCTCTTGTCAAGTTGTTGCTGTTTCACACAGAGGTGAGCGACCTAGCGATCAAGATGGGCCGGCCCAACTACGAGATAGCGCACACGCTACATTACCGGTTTTGGGTACTTTTTTGAAGGTTCATGCCGGTTTTGGGAACCATTCAGAAGGTCTTGAACCGGTTTTTCACTGGTTTTTTCCTTTTCTGTTTTTTTTTCTTTTTTCGTTTTCTTTCTTTTTCGGTTTCTTTATTTCATTTTCAATTCCTTTTTCCTCCTTTCTATTTCCTGTTTGTTCTTCAGATTTTCAAATTCTTTTCTAAAATTAAGAAATGTTTAAAATGTCAAAAAATGTTCTTTCTTAGTAATTTTTGTCCACAAATTAGAAAAAAGTTCCTGATTTTCTAAAATATGCTCGCAGACTACAAAAATGTTCACTTTTCAGAAAAAAAACACACGTGTTAAAAATTACGTTTTTAAATTTTGTATGGGAGTTTCAAAACATCTTCCCATTTCAAAATTTGTTCACCAATTTCAAAAAAATGTTCATGTTTTCAAAGCTTGTTGGGAGTTTTCAAAATTCATTTGAAGAATTGTTCGAAAAGTCCAAAAAATGTTCACGTTTTATTTTTTGTTCGGGAGTTTTAAAAGATGTGCACAAATTATAAAATTGTTCATGTTTTCAAATTTTGTTCGGGAGCTTCAAAAATT
Organism: Triticum dicoccoides; assembly: GCF_002162155.2. Taxonomy (NCBI): domain Eukaryota; kingdom Viridiplantae; phylum Streptophyta; class Magnoliopsida; order Poales; family Poaceae; genus Triticum; species Triticum dicoccoides. Next base: position 89,229,868 of record NC_041384.1, read on the forward strand.
GTTCCCAGTTTCAAAAAATGATCATGTATTGAAAAAATGATTTGAAATTTGGAAAATGTTCTGGTTTTCTATTTTGGGGGGTATTTAAAAAATGTTCTTGTATTTGAAAAATGTTGAACAAGGATTTAAAAAAATGTTAATCAAGAATTAGAAAAATGTTGAACAAGTATTTAGAAAATGTTGAGCAAGTATTTGAAAAATGTTGATCATGTATATAAAAATGTTGAATAACTCACGCATTTTTAAAAAGTGTTGAAGAAGTATTTGAAAAAAAGTTAATCATGTATACAAGAATGTAGAAGGAAAAACCAAAAGAAACAATGAAAAACCCAAAGAATGGAAACCAAAAAAGAAAATCAAAAAATGGAGAAGAAAAGAGAAACCAAAGAAAATGGAGAAGACAAAAGAAAATAAAAAACGAAGAAACAAAATGAAAAAATGAAACAAAAGAAAATGAAAAAACCTTTAAAAACAAGAAAGAAGGAAAAAAGAAGAAAAAAAGAACAAAAATGTGTAAAAGCCGAACCTTTACCTTCTAATAGTTCATGCCTTACCTATTGTACATGTGCTTTAGCCTAGCAGAGTGGTTAGCGATGTCGAGGGCAACAAAGAGATCGCAGGATCTATCCCTGGTCGGCCCCATGCTCTAGCGCTCGACGTGAGACTTAATCTATAGCATCGCTTAGTGCGATAAATAGTAGCCGCACTTTCCAAACGAGATCTGACGGCCAGAAACACCAAGATCGCAAAAATGGACAACCAAAAATGCAAATCGTTGAGAGAGTTGGGTTTAGACTCAATTTTAGTGTCCTTAACTAGACTGTCGATGGCGTGCGTTGTCATGCCCATCCATTTGAACAATAAAACTATAGATTTAAAACCATACTGTAGTGCTCGACGCGAGACTTAATCTGTAGCATCGCTTCATGCGATAAATAGTTGTCGCGCTTTCCAGATGAGATCTGATGGCCCGGAACGCTAAGATCCCGAAAACGGACAACCAAAAATGCAAATCGTTGTGAGAGCTCGGTTTAGTCTCAGTTGCATCTGTCCTTAATAAATAGATGGTCGATGGCGCGCGTTGTCGCGCCCATCCATTTGAACAAGAAAATGATAGATTTAAAAAAAGGATAACATCATATTAAATTTTTATAAACAAAACCATACATTAGTTGTTAATTGAGAGAAATCTCTATAATATGTAAAAGCAAGTTTCATAAACATAAATTGGCTCGGTAAGACAACATACACAACAATGTAACACTAAATTGCAAAATAAAATACTTGACCGAAAAAGCCACCCCCCCCCCCCGCCGCTTTATAAGCTGGCTCTGCTTGATATGTAATAAGAATAGTCTTAATCGTTCTAATGCTTTCCTTTTTAGGTTGATGTAGGAAGTGGGTGTTCTCACCTTGAAGTCTGTTTTTATATTTCTCCTTTTGAATTGACTTCTTCTAGTCCTATTTGCCAGTCTTCTACTTAATGGATATGGGAAGCTCTGACTATTGATCTAAAAAAGAAGTAGCTTCTTCATGTGAGGATGTAGTTCCTGCAAGGAGGGAAGTATGGTCAACCTCGAGATCATATTTCTAAAATGATGCTGGATTACACACAAGGTGCCAGTTCCCTAATGATGCTGGATTAGACACAAGGTGCAAAGTCCCAGATGATGCTGGATTACATGCAAGCCAGCTGGAGTCGTCAACTGTTCGTGTCCTCATGGATCTAGTAAAGGCTAAAAGAAAGCGTGCAGTAGCCCTTGAGAATTTAGCTGAGTTCCTCAAAAAGCGAAAAGATACCATTTGTATGTGTATGATATGATGAGACTATTATGTGTATGATATGATAAAGACTATTATATAAAACTATACAAAAACAGAGTAAATTCGTTGATGAAAAAAATACATAAAATAATAACAGTAGCACAGGGTACGTGTATAGCAGCAGTGTTGCCTTAGCAGTAGCGCGTGGTATGGAGGCACTACTAGGGAAAAAGGCTAGCAGTAGCGCGGGTCTATGGACTACTAGTAGCGTAGGGGCCCGCGCTACTGATAAGGCGCTACAACTAACTTTTAGCAGTAGCGCGTTTTGACCCGCGCCATTGCTAACTTTACGTAATAGTAGCGTTCTTTGTAAAATGTGCAACAGCAACGGCTCTGTCCACAGCGCGGTGCTGATAAAAGCACGCTGCTGCTACCTGCATACCTATGCTACTGCTAACTTTTACTGTATTTTCTTTCTGCAGCATATTGACGTTGTATTTGTACAACTTTTATACAATAGTCTCATCATATGATTTTATGATCATGATGAGTTATTATATATATCAATGGGCGAAAGAGACGTGTATTAGATTCAAGTTGAGACAACATGCTGTAGATCAAAAGTACTACTAAAGTTATTATATATAAGTGGGTGAAAGAGATAGTGATTAGATTCGAGTTGAGGCAACATGGTGCACATCGAAAGTACTACTAATCCAAGCTTTAGTAGTACTTTCGATGTGCACCATGTTGCCTCAACTTGAATCTAATCCACGTCTCTTTCACCCACTGGTATATATATAATAACTCATCATACTCATATAACAACTCAACATCATCATCATAATAATAATTCATCATCCATATCATAATAACAAGTCATACTCATCATATCATCTAACAACGTCTCTCATTATCATAATAACAAGTCATACTGATCATCATCATAGTCATAACCAACCCTAGTTAATTATTCTTAACACATGATCATGAGTATTAGCTAGGACCTACCCCTCTCTAAGGTAAAATAGCATAAGACAAGATAGCCCCTGACTCTCTATTATGGAGAATGGAGATTATCCTATCTCCAATTCATGCGCTACGCACAATGTTGCTTCGAAATAGCTCCCTATGATTCTTCATACATTTTCCATTCTTTGATTGTCATGTCTTCTTCGGTTTGAGAAATCTCGTATGAACATCGGTGAAGCCTAGGCGAACTTGGCCGTAAGCTAATAACATCAGGGAAACCTTTCAGAAACATCAGATGAGGCACACAATCCTTCAGGATTTTCGTTGAAAAACATAATAATAATGTCGTAGTTAGCAATGTAGTTTAGCATTGTATTTTAGCAATGTATTTTAGCTTTAATTAGAAGAATGTATGCAAAAGATGCACTATTGTCATAATAATAAAAAATCTTACCATGCCATTTCCGTGGATGTTGTCGTAGTTCAACACGCGGACTAGTGGCACGTATTGACCATAATATGGAGGATTTTCATAATTCTTATTGTAAGTCTCAGCATCAATAATGAAGGAGACAAAATGATCTTTCTCCTCGTAAGTTAGTTTAGAACCATCAGTGTAGTAGGTTTTGTCTACTATTTTCCGAACATTTTTTGAAGAACGGAAATAAGCTGCCAATGGAAATATATAAGCTGTCAACTATTATTATAAAAACAATATAAATTACTTAATAAATATGTTTGAGAAATTCACATAGAGGTAGAAGTGGAAGCGTATCAACAAGGACCCAAATGACGATATTCTCTTCATCGATATTATCTTCATCGATATTATCTTCATCGACATTATCTTCGTCGATGTCATCTTCAGGTTCACCAAGATCTAAGGTGACATGCATACCCTCTTGAAAACCATACGCCTTGCATAGTGCTTCCCAATTTGAGCAACCAAAATGGGAGTAGCTCTCCGCATTGTATAGCTTTACGGCAAAAGCATAACCATGATGGGTCTTGAGGTGAACTATCTTTGTCTCCATATTCTCACGATCTTCGAAAATTCAGCTTCTCCAGGACATAGCGTCTTGCATGGTGTAACATCCCTAGCCTTGCCATGCACTTGGACTAGCTTGGTTGCTGCATCATGTCTAAATTTCTTTTAAACTTGAAATGGGGATTGTTCAAACCTTAGCACCAGATCAAATCAAATAGGTTCAACCTAAAATAATCTTCAATGAACCCAAAATGCCTTTGGAAATGTTCATGATTTTTGATAAAGGTGAAAACCTCTGCCAAAAATGATGAGCATATTTCTTGGCCATTTATGGATTTTTGAATTAACTCATATTGTATTTGAATTGGGGCATTTAAATTCTATAAATATTTTAAATGCTCTAATAATTCTGAAAAATAGTTGAGGGTTGTTGGGAATAATCCAATATGTACCCATAATTTATTTCAGGATTTTATAAAGTGGTTTAGTATTTTACTAAATCCAAAAAACAAAGACAGAAAATAGAAAACATAAATAAAAGAGAGAGAGAAGGACTCACCTGGTCTCACCTGCAGCCCACCTGGCCGGCCCAGTCGGCCAGCCTAGCCACCTGGCCTAGCCCACCTCCTCCTGTCGTCTTCGTCTTGCCAGAGGGACGGGCGCGCGTGGCCGATGCACACAGGCGCGCCCCGGCCACCTCCTGCTTCGCCGTGTCGATGCCTCCTTCCCCCCAACCCCGCGCCTAGGAGACGTGGACGAGGCCGTGCTGACCCCCCTTCTTCCCTGGCCATTTCCCCTCTTCCTCTTCGTTCTTCGCCCGAACAGAGAGCCGCCGCCGCCGCTCGCTGCCAACGCGCCCACCGAGCTCGCCTGACCTTCCCACCGTATCCCTAGGCTCCGCCGCGGCTCCGCACGTCGACGAGAAGAAAAAAACAAGCCCGGGAGCCCTTCAACCTCGCCATCGCCGTCGTCCTCGTCCTCGGGAGCCGACCACCGCTGTCGTTGATTTGCCGGCTAATGGACCTCCCCGAGCTCGCCGTCCGCACCAGAAGATTCGCCGTGAGCCCCACCTTCTTTCCCCCTTGTTCCCCCCCTTATGCTCGAGCTCTAGCCATGCCTGCTGCCACACCCGAGAGCTCCTCGCCGCCGGCCATGGCGCCGCCGCGGCCACAGCTGCTGTAGCTCGCGTCCGAGCCCCTCAGCGCGCTCAGCACACTCCCAAGAGCACGTAGCACTCTTCGTCTTCTTCTCTTGTGCACCGTAGCATCGACACCGTCCGCGCCCGAACTCCGGCCACCGTGCAAGTTGCCGCCGCCGTCGACCTAGGCCACCGGAGCTGCTGCTGCGTGCACCACCCGACGCGGACGAGCCTCCTCGTCGTGTAGACGCACTTCGCCGCCCATATGGTCACCGGAAAGCAAAACCCGAGCATCGCCGCCGTCTCTGGACGTCGCCGGCGGCTTAACTCCGGCCGTGCCGATGTGGCACCATCTTTAGTGGCTAATGACGCCACTAAACTAACCCCTAGCTCACTGACGGATGGGCCGCACTCTCTAATTAACCTAGTTTAGTTTCTGTTTAGGTTTAACTAACCACAAGGGCCCCACAGGTTAGTTTGACCTGGCCATGTCACCTGTTGACCGGACCCCACCTGTCTGTGTCACTAGCCTGTTCTGGGTCACTGACCAGTGGGCCCCACTGGTCAGGTTTAACCTGGACCAGCCTGTTGACCCTGCTGACGTCACCCAGATGCAATGCTGATGCAGTAATTGATTTTCTGGATTTAAAGTAATTAGAAAATTCCAGAAAATGCCCAAAACTTCTAAAAATCATAGAAAATTATCTATAACTCCAAATAAGATAAATTATATATGAAAAATTATCAGAAAATTCAATCTATCCATTTATGCTAGTTTCATGCATGTTAGAACACTTTAACCTTGCTGTTTAGGTGAAACAAGTTAATGCACTTATATGACTTCATAAAATGGGTTTGCATTTGAATCCTTGGTTCAAATGGACTCATTTCAATATGTTCTAGCTTGCATTAGCCCAAAACACATTCATATTGCCACGTCATAGCATGCATCATATTGTTGCATATCGTCATGTGTTGATTGTGTTCTTTCTCAGTTGCCGGTGTTTGTCCCCCCTCAGTAGACATTGATCCAGCGATGAATTCGATGACACCGATGAAGAACTATACTATCTTCAGAAGTGCCAGGCAAGCAAAACCCCCTTGTTCATTCCGATACAATCCCACTCTCTCGCTCCTGCTCTCTTTTACTGCATTAGGACAACAGCGATTCAACTGTTACATGCTGCGGTAGTTGAACCCCTTTCCTCTGCATGACCCGTCATTGCCACAGTAAATAGATGAAACCCACTAGCATGAGTAGGAGTTGTTTGAGCCCTGATGTGCCTACTCATTCATGCTTGTTTGTCATGCCTGCTACTGCTTAGAGTTGAGTCAGGTCCGATTCATCGGGGATGAATTGGAATGTGGTGAACATGTCCTACTGTGTGTGAGCTAAGTGTGTGAACATGATTTGGTAAAGGTAGCGGTGAGAGGCCATGTAGGAGTACATGGTGGGTTGTCTCATTGCAGCCGTCCTCAGGAACTGAGTTTTGTGTTTGTGATCCATGAACAGTTACTACCACACATTGGGTTCCAGTTACTCGGCCCCTCTCAGCTTATTAATCAACTCGAACTCTGTCCAGGAGTTGCAACTAGTTTCTGGTGTTTGTAGGTAGTGTTAGTAGTCTACTAAGTGGCACCCGGTACAGGTGGGCTTGGGACAGACTAGGCACAGTGGCACGGTGTACCAAGTGGCACCCGGATGGTGGGCTTGGGAACGCTACACACATCGTTTGGGGCCGTGAGCGACACCCCGGCCGGATCTCCTTGCGGATGGAACCAAATAGGCGATAAACCTGGACTAGAGACTTGTTGGTTAGTCAGGTCGTGGCCGACACCCTCGCCCGGTTTCCGCTTGAAGGTTGCCGAGGTACATGACGTGTACAGGGCGGTAAGTGGCGATAGCGTGTGTGAAGAAGTACACCCCTGCAGGGTTATCATTATCTATTCAAATAGCCGGATTCCTCGGATATGGAAACTTGGACCCCTTGCATAGTTCATAGACAAGTGGAAGTGGATACTCTAAAATGTGCAAGATAAGCGTGAGTGCTATGGATGGCCTTCTCGTAGGGAGACGGGAGCGGATCCATATTGGAGTATTGATATGGTGAATATGTGGACTCGTGTGCGCCACCTCAAAAGAGTTACTTGCAGTCGTAGTTCAGGATAGCCACCGAGTCAAAGCTGGCTTGCTGCAGTTAAACTCCACCACCCCTTTGTTGATACTGATGCATATGTAGATAGTTCTGATGTAAGTCTTGATGGGTACATTTGTACTCACGTTTGCTTATTCTATGTTTTGCAGAGAGACGTCAGTCTTGCTAGTAGTTCCGTGTGGACTTCGACGTTTAGCTTGTTACCTCAGCTACGATCTTGTACCTTGGGAGGGTCTTGTAGATAGTCAGGCTTCTGAGCCTTCTTCATTAGTAGTTGTATGTACTCAGACAAGTTAAGCTTCCGCATGTGCTTGTTGCTTGTATGCTCTGGATGTTGGGTCATGAGACCCATGTTTGTAATATCTCGCTCCTCGGAGCCTAATGAATACATACTTGAGTCATAGAGTTATGTTGTGATGCCATGTTGTATTTACACATATCGAGCATATTATGTGTATGATTGAAATGCTTGGTATGTGTGGGATCCGGCAACCTAGTTGTTTATCCTTGGTAGCCTCTCTTATGGGGAAATGTAGTCTTGTGCTTCCATGAGCCATAGTAGTCCGCTACAGCCCGGTTCACCGGAGTCCTACTAGCCCAGCCCTACTGCTCTGGAGCACTTGACTGGCCGGCATGTGATTCACTTCGTTCCTGTGTCTGTCCCTTCGGGGAAATGTCACGCGGCGACATCCGGAGTCCTGCCTAGCCTACTACAGCCCGGGTTCTCGGAGTCCTATTAGCCCAGTGCTACAACCCGGATTCACACGTTGCTGACCGACATGCTCGATGTTGATTCATGTATGCTTGTCCCTGTAAGTTAGTGCCACTTTGGGTTCACGACTATTCATGTCGGCCCGGGTTCTCTGTCATATGGATGCTAGCGACACTATCATATACGTGAGCCAAAAGGCGCAAACAGTCCCGGGCCATGGTAAGGCGACACCCGTGGGAATACCGTGCGTGAGGCCGCAAAGTGATATGAGGTGTTACATGCTAGATTGGTGTGACTTAGAATCGGGGTCCTGACAGCTTTGGTATCAGAGCCTGACTGCCTGTAGGATTACCAAGCCAAACTGGTCGAAGTTGAGTCTAGAAATGCTTTAGTTATGTAAGTGAATTGATTGGGGAAGGGAACGTAAGGCTCTTTTTACTCCTTATACCTCATGGCCTTCTTATCTGAGTCAACCTCTTCTCTTCTATGGGGATTAAGAACTAGGCTTCTCATCTTTCTATCAGGATCACGTATTACTAATCTGTAGACTCTTAGGATTGTTGGATTTAAGCCTCAGTCCAGTTTCTACTACTCCAGTGTGTTGTTAGTTGGACTTGGAAACTTGATATTGCGATGTTAAGTGGTTATGCCACCATTTTGCAGGATGTCTCAAATCTCTTCGAGCATTTACAGCCGTTATGCCGTCCGAGTCATCCCAAGTTTCTAAACAGTCTGATGCATTTGCAAATGTCTTCATCCCGTTCCCGATGTCCTTTGGGCCAGATTAAGCACACCAATCGGTTTGTTGAGGTATTCCGTTGCCTTGATATGTATGTTGGAGTTAGTATTATGACCCTAGGTGCCTTCGAGAACCACTTAGTAATCTAGCAATGTTTTGTGTTCCCGGTGTGATGATTCTGGCCATCATTCTCGAAAGCATCCCGTGATGCCATTTAGTAGTAGGCATTATATTTCTGGGTTTTTGAACCCGAGATTCACCCTACTTACTTCATGTTGATAGTGTTTGCTCGTTCCTTTAGGTTATTAGTAACCTTTGCACTAGTCCTCGAGGTCTGTGGTATTTCCTTCTTCCAAATACCATGAACCATTATGGCAGAAGTTATTTGAACCAAAAGATCACAATCAGAGTACTCTTGAGGAGTTCTCCATTCATAACTGTGACTCTGCCAGTCCTACCTCTCTGCATGGGTTATCCGGAAGAAACATGTTGAACTTGGTTCGACATACTAATCTATGCATCCACAACTCAGAAAGTTATATGTTCCTTGAGTTGACCCTCCTCAGCTGTATTCCGACCCTAGTCTATCAATTGATAGTCAGGAGTAATTGTGCATCTGTGTTATCGATGCTTATTATTCTTGTGGCCAGTCAAGCCATTCTAGTTCAGAATGACTAGCAGAAACAAACTCCAGTACCTCATCCATTTCTTGGATTGGGTCAAAGTAGTTGTATTTCACAGATCAAATGCCAATCCAGCTTTTGTTCTATTCTACCTCGGAGTATTACCCTCTTTATGTCAGGATTGTCATGAGAATTGCACCATCTCTCATGAATTTCTGACGCAGTGATACTTCTCGATATCATTATTCATTCCTCGACCCCGTGTTGTTGTAACCGGAATGCCGACAAGTGAACTGTGATGTGTGAAATCGATACTCCTAGCAACCTCGTTGCTTGGTAGTTAATGGACAATATTCTCATTCTTAGCGTGTTGGTTATTGAATCATCATCCTAAGATTGATCGTGCTACCTAGTCCTTATTTCCAGTGCACTCTTCGATCAATAAGTTAGGATTGTGCCAATCCCTCATTTTTTTGATCATATCATCTTGCCTTGAAAGCAAGATTGCTCCCGAGCTTAATAACATTTCGGTGGTTCGTGATTTTCTGAATATCTTCTTGGAAGTATTACCAGGTTGTTCCCTGATCACTATGTTGAGTTCGTGATCATGTTGGTTTTTCTCTAAACCATCCATTCTCCAAGAATCTGTGTTGGATACCCCCGAGCTAGTTGGTTAAGCTAAACAACAACTTGGAGAGTTGGAAGATGGAAGCTTGTCTGGCTTAGTTCATGATAAGGGATATCTTTTTGTGTGTATGTGTGTTGAAGAAAGATGATATCTTCATCGATTGGTCCCTGTGATCAGTTGTTGGACCTATTGTCTTATCAACTTTGATTTGGGTATGGGCTATCATCAAATCAAATCAGAACCAACGATGTTCGTAATGTTGTCTTACTCATGGTTGATCCCTCGAGCATACACCATTACATCCTTTGGGTCTGACCAATGCTATCACCGTGTTCACATGATGGTGGAAGTCCAGTGATATGGAAATTCTGATGAGTTGCTGTTAAGCCCATCAGTAGCATTTTGTCTCCCCCATGATTCATGTTGAACATCAACCTAGTATTGGAAACTTTGTAAGCAATGCCTTCGTGTTCCGTTCATGAAGCTTATGCTTGGATGGAAGAAGTGACTTCCTCAAATTCATGTGCATTTGGAGAAAGTTGCCGCCATAAGTTTGAGAAAGATTGTTTTGTTTCCTCTGGTACCATCCCAAGTTAGTTATGCATGTGCGAATGTATTATATGGTTTGGTAGATTAATTACCTCCACTCCATATGTATTCCCTAGCACACCAAGCCACTGATTGATTTTTTCAAGGAGAAGAAGTTCCTTCTTAAGAGCATGCCTTATGCAAGGACTTTGTTATCCTTGATGATGGTTCCCCACTTGAACTCGGTAGTGTTTTTATTATAAGACTACCACTTGGTCATGCTTGTCTGGGACAACATGTTCACATGTGTTAGCAGAACCAGCTCATGTTTTGGAGCTTACTACCGTAGTTCATTTCCCCGAGAATCTCGCAACGTCATATCGTCGAATTGTGTTGCAAACTTTCATTTTTCTTTCTAGACTTGATGAGTCTGGAATATGCTGACACCAACCAGATCCGAATCTCAGGCAGATATGATGGTTGGAACACACTCCTAGAACTATAATATTGGTCTCTTTGTAACCGGTAAAGTGGATGTCGTGGCCAACACACCCAGCCGGAAGACCTATTATTGTAGTATCTTGATTGAGGAAGTTGGCCACCTCCCCATAAGGATCTCGCAGGATTTACTTCCGTAGTTATTCCTTATGGATTCCTGTGCTCCCGAAGTCTGACCTTTACTTGATGGCCATGTTGATGCTTTTAAGCATTGACCGTGGTACCTAGTAGATCAAGGAGAACATTAGAAGCGGAGTGCTAAATGTCTCTCGGTCGATCATCCAGATTTGCTTCTTTGGCATTGCTAAGGAAAAATCTGAGAAAGTGATGCCCTCCTTTGCATCTGCATCCTCCATCACCATTTATCATTGTAGTACGATGTGTTGCCAGGATCCTTGGCATGGATGTTGGTAAAACCTTGATGAATACGGAAATGCTCAAGTTCTTAAGAGCACGCTCAATCATTGGGTTATATCCTCAGTATCAGTTGGAATGTGCCTTCCATTACCGAGTGTCCTATAACTCTAGTTTCCTCTCCAAACTAAGTATGCCATTCTTTCGAATTCATTCAATTGATCAATTGTGATTTTCCTTAGGCTGGTATAGAGAGTTTCAATGATCTCAGTATCAAAATTAATTCTTTTTGCCACTTAAGAGAATAATTCTATGAGTCACCTTCCCGAGGTGTTCCGTTATGGTATCATGGGCAACTTAACTCCTCGCTACCTTGACCCCCCCTCACCATCTATTTAAGCTTCGAATTGTTGCCTACCAACTTGAACCTTCGTCATCTGTTTCACTCCATTCCTCTCGATGTATGCTTCGTGTCTCAGCTCGAGAGTTGTTTCAGCGTCTTGCTCTACGAGTTGATCGTGAGTTGTTCGATCTTCGATAAGATCAATCCTTCTAGAGTTTTCCCTTTCCTCTCATTGTCATGTTAGTTGTAGTTCTCAAAGCAAGACGTCGAGATCAAGGTGATGCAATGAATCAACATCCTCGAGAAAGACATCTGGATCGTGAAGATTGTGTTAGCTTGTGTACCTCTGTCTTCTTACCTCACGTCTTAAATCTCAGGACGAGATTCTTGTTTAGTGGGGGTGAGTTGTAACATCCCTAGCCTTGCCATGCACTTGGACTAGCTTGGTTTCTGCATCATGTCTAAATTTCTTTTAAACTTGAAATGGGGATTGTTCAAACCCTAGCACCAGATCAAATCAAATAGGTTCAACCTAAAATAATCTTCAATGAACCCAAAATGCCTTTGGAAATGTTCATGATTTTTGATAAAGGTGAAAACCTCTGCCAAAAATGATGAGCATATTTCTTGGCCATTTATGGATTTTTGAATTAACTCATATTGTATTTGAATAGGGGCATTTAAATTCTATAAATATTATAAATGCTCTAATAATTCTGAAAAATAGTTGAGGGCTGTTGGGAATAATCCAGTATGTGCCCACAATTTATTTCAGGATTTTATAAAGTGGTTTAGTATTTTACTAAATCCAAAAAACAAACAGAGAAAATAGAAAACATAAATAAAAGAGAGAGAAGGACTGACCTGGTCTCACATGCAGCCCACCTGGCCGGCCCAGTCGGCCAGCCTAGCCACCTGGCCTAGCCCACCTCCTCCTGTCGTCTTCCTCTTGCCAGAGGGACGGGCGCGCGTGGCCGATGCACGCAGGCGCGCCCCGGCCACCTCCTGCTTTGCCGTGTCGATGCCTCCTTCCCCCCCAACCCCGCGCCCAGGAGACATGGACGAGGCCGTGCTGACCCCCCTTCTTCCCTGGCCATTTTCCCCTCTTCCTCTTCATTCTTCGCCCGAACTGAGAGCCGTCGTCGCCGCCGCTCGCTGCCAACGCGCCCACCGAGCTCGTCTGACCTTCCCACCGTATCTCTAGGCTCCGTCGTGGCTCCGCACGTCGACGAGAAGAACAAAACAAGCCCGGGAGCCCTTCAACCTCGCCATCGCCATCGCCATCGTCCTCGTCCTCGGGAGCCGACCACCGCTGTTGTCGATTCGCCGGCTAAGGGACCTCCCCGAGCTCGCAGTCCACACCAGAAGATTCGCCGTGAGCCCCGCCTTCTTTCCCCCCTGTTCCCCCCTCGCACTCGAGCTCTAGCCATGCCTAGTGCCACACCCGAGAGCTCCTCACCGTCGGCCATGGCGCCACCGCGGCCACAGCTGCTGTAGCTCGCGTCCGAGCCCATCAGCGTGCTCAGCACACTCCCAGGAGCATGTAGCACTCTTCGTCTTCTTCTCTTGTGCACCGTAGCATCGACACCGTCCGCGCTCGAACTCCGGCCGCCGCGCAAGTTGCCGCCGCCGTCGACCTAGGCCACTGGACCTGCTGCTGCGTGCACCACCCGACGCGGACGAGCCTCCCAGTCGCGTAGATGCACTTCGTCGCCCATATGGTCGCCAGAAAGCAAAACCCGAGCATCGCCGCCGTCTCTGGACGTCGCCGGCGGCTTAACTCTGGCCGTGCCGACGTGGCACCATCTTTAGTGGCTAATGACGCTACTAAACTAACCCCTAGCTCACTGATGGATGGGCCCCACTCTCTAATTAACCTGGTTTAGTTTCTGTTTAGGTTTAACTAACCACAAGGGCCCCACAGGTCAGTTTGACCTGGCCATGTCACCTGTTGACCGGACCTCACCTGTCTGTATCACTAGCCTGTTCTGGGTCACTGACCAGTGGGCCCCACTGGTCAGGTTTGACCTGGACCGGCCTATTGACCCTGCCGACATCACCCAGACGCAATGCTGATGTAGTAATTGATTTTCTGGATTTAAAGTAATTAGAAAATTCCAGAAAATGCCCAAAACTTCTAAAAATCATAGAAAATTATCTATAACTCCAAATAAGATAAATTATATATGAAAAATTATCAGAAAAATCCAATCTATCCATTTATGCTAGTTTCATGCATGTTAGAACACTTTAACCTTGCTGTTTAGGTGAAACAAGTTAATGCACTTATATGACTTCATAAAATGGGTTTGCATTTGAATCCTTGGTTCAAATGGACTCATTTCAATATGTTCTAGCTTGCATTAGCCCAAAACACATTCATATTGCCATGTCATAGCATGCATCATATTGTTGCATATCGTCATGTGTTGATTGTGTTCTTTCTCAGTTGCCGGTGTTTGTCCCCCCTCAGTAGACGTTGATCCAGCGATGAATTCGATGACACCGATGAAGAACTATACTATCTTCAGAAGTGCCAGGCAAGCAAAACCACCTTGTTCCGATACAATCCCACTCTCTCACTCCTGCTCTCTTTTACTGCATTAGGACAAATATGATGCAACTGTTACATGCTGCGGTAGTTGAACCCCTTTCCTCTGCATGACCTGTCATTGCCACAGTAAATAGATGAAACCCACTAGCATGAGTAGGAGTTGTTTGAGCCCTGATGTGCCTACTCATTCATGCTTGTTTGTCATGCCTGCTACTGCTTAGAGTTGAGTCAGGTACGATTCATCGGGGATGAATTGGAATGTGGTGAACATGTCCTACTGTGTGTGAGCTAAGTGTGTGAACACGATTTGGTAAAGGTAGCGGTGAGAGGCCATGTAGGAGTACATGGTGGGTTGTCTCATTGCAGCCGTCCTCAGGAACTGAGTTCTGTGTTTGTGATCCATGAACAGTTACTACCACACATTGGGTTCCGGTAACTCGGCCCCTCTCGGCTTATTAATCAACTCGAACTTTGTCCATGAGTTGCAACTAGTTTCTGGTGTTTGTAGGTAGTGTTAGTAGTCTACCAAGTGGCACCCGGTACAGGTGGGCTTGGGACAGACTAGGCACAGTGGCACGGTGTACCAAGTGGCACCCGGATGGTGGGCTTGGGAACGCTACACACATCGTTTGGGGCCGTGAGCGACACCCCGGCCGGATCTCCTTGCGGATGGAACCAAATAGGCGATAAACCTGGACTAGAGACTTGTTGGTTAGTCAGGTCGTGGCCGACACCCTCGCCCGGTTTCCGCTTGAAGGTTGCCAAGGTACATGACGTGTACAGGGCGGTAAGTGGCGAGAGCGTGTGTGAAGAAGTACACCCCTGCAGGGTTATCATTATCTATTCGAATAGTCGGATTCCTCGGATATGGAAACTTGGACCCCTTGCATAGTTCATAGACAAGTGGAAGTGGATACTCTAAAATGTGCAAGATAAGCGTGAGTACTATGGATGGCCTTCTCGTAGGGAGACGGGAGCAGATCCATAGTGGAGTATTGATATGGTGAATATGTGGACTCGTGTGCGCCACCTCAAAAGAGTTACTTGCAGTCGTAGTTCAGGATAGCCACCGAGTCAAAGCTGGCTTGCTGCAGTTAAACTCCACCACCCCTTTGTTGATACTAATGCATATGTAGATAGTTCTGATGTAAGTCTTGCTGGGTACATTTGTACTCACGTTTGACTATTCTATGTTTTGCAGAGAGACGTCAGTCTCGCTAGTAGTTCCGTGTGGACTTCGACGTTTAGCTTGTTACCTCAGCTACGATCTTGTACCTTGGGAGGGTCTTGTAGATAGTCAGGCTTCTGAGCCTTCTTCATTAGTAGTTGTCTGTACTCAGACAAGTTAAGCTTCCGCATGTGCTTGTTGCTTGTATGCTCTGGATGTTGGGTCATGAGACCCATGTTTGTAATATCTCGCTCCTCAGAGCCTAATGAATAAATACTTGAGTCGTAGAGTTATGTTGTGATGCCATGTTGTATTTACACATATCGAGCATATTGTGTGTATGATTGAAATGCTTGGTATGTGTGGGATCCGGCAACCTAGTTGTTTATCCTTGGTAGCCTCTCTTATGGAGAAATGTAGTCTTGTGCTTCCATGAGCCATAGTAGTCCGCTACAGCGCGGTTCACCGGAGTCCTGCTAGCCCAGCACTACTGCTCCGGAGCACTTGATTGGCCGGCATGTGATTCACTTCATTCCTGTGTCTGTCCCTTCGGGGAAATGTCACGCAGTGACATCCGGAGTCCTGCCTAGCCTGCTACAGCCTGGGTTCCCGGAGTCCTGTTAGCCCAGTGCTACAGCCCGGATTCACACGTTGCTGACCGACATGCTCGATGTTGATTCATGTATGCCCGTCCCTGTAAGTTAGTGCCACTTTGGGTTCACGACTAGTCATGTCGGCCCGGGTTCTCTGTCATATGGATGCTAGCGACACTATCATATACGTGAGCCAAAAGGCGCAAACGGTCCCGGGCCATGGTTAGCGACATCCGTGGGAATACCGTGCATGAGGCCACAAAGTGATATGAGGTGTTACAGGCTAGATCGGTGTGACTTAGAATCGGGGTCCTGACACATGGCATGGGATGCACTAATCGAATTGTAAAAGATGGAAATTACACGTTGAAGAAGTAGAAGTCATGCTTAATTACGAAAAAAGACTTGTCGTCATTGCGTACCGTTTCAACATCAACGGTCTCGTCAAGCTTAATACTAAAGCACCGATGGTCTTGCAGGTGAGGCTTATCGCATAGACCCCGATCATCGCTGTAGTAGTCGCACTCAGGGATCCTATCGTCGTCAGGCATTTTCTATGTTCATAATTCAAAGATTAAACTTCTAAAATTCAATATATGTACTACAAAAACTAAATTAGATCATTATTATTCATCATGGCTTGGCTATCAGTCTGTCAAGTCTTTTGTTGAAACTATCAGCTCACGTGGTGTATATATTCGACCGTCGGTTATGGTCGCTCCTCCCTTCATCCCCGAGTGCATTACACCAAAATGTCTATCACACGGGAACGAAGGAGAAGCGACCCCCACGACAACAATTGGGATTCTTCCTCTCTGACATTTGTGACCGTCGGTGGTGGTAGCTCCTCCTATCATTCCAAAGTGCATTACACCAAAATTTCTAGCACCTTGGAATGAAGAAGAAGCTAGCCCACGACAACAGTCGGGATTCTTCTTCCTCTCTCATATATGGTGGACAATCCCTCACTAATTTTTTGACAGTCATGTATGGAGCCTCGATAGACTTAAACTCAACCCAAAATGTCGTTTAATTATCTTTCAAGAAAATCCGTGCCACTCAATATTTCCTACATATTCTAGCACAAGTCGTGCCAAAATTTACAGAAAAGTCTGGCATGACCTTTGCTAAAATAGGACATATCGAACGCCTGAAATTTGCAGGAACGGCAATGAATCAACATTCCAACCTTTAAGAAAATTAGTCCAGTGGAGGAGGCAATCGATGAACTCATGTGACAAGTTAGCAGCTTTCCATTGTCATAGCTTCTTTACTCATCTACTACTAGTACATCTATGAAAACATCTACATCATCATCGACATCAACGACATGGGGATTTGGCTGCTCTCATCTCAAGGTCGGAGGGGGCCGGTGACTGGGACGACGACGGGGATGATGCATGGGCTACTTGATTTCTGCAAAAACAAAAAATATAAAAAACATTATTATCCTGATTTTAGGACTTAGTGAAACCCTATAAGCTATCAACTAAACATTATTATGCTGATTCAAAAGACCTACACTTACTAAAAATTAGTAAAAATATTTTTTTACTATAAATTTGTATTACTAACCCTAACAGCTATCCATCCATCCATCTATCTATCCAAAGCATTACTAAAAAAACTAGTTTTATCCATCTGTCTATCCATCTATTTATGTAAGCATTAAAAAGACCTACTTTCATCCACCCATTTATCTATAAGCTTTATACCAGTAGTGAGTTCATATATATGAACACCTAGGGTTACATATATCTACATTCTATTGTACTAAAAAAACCTATTTAGTGTTCTAATGATGAAATGAGCTCATATATATGAACACCTAAGGTTCATATATATGAACAAAATTAGTAAAAAATCTCAACATATTGCATTTGCTAAATCATCCAACGATTCAGAGATACCTAGCTTTTGGGTGAATTGGGAGTAGAAGGAGGTACTCATGGTATGCAGCCCGGGGCCGAGAAGGGGATGGAGATGGTAGGCATGGGGGAGGGCGGCCGCGTGTGGGGGAGGGCCGGTGCCGGGGGAGGGTTGCCGCACGTGGGAAGGGCGGCCGCATGTGGGGAGGGCGGCCATGGGGGAGGGTGGCCGGGGCAGTGCGGGGGTGGGCCGATGAGGGTGGGAGAGGGAGAGAGTGGAGATGGAGAGCGATACGTCCATTTTGCATCATGCTTTTATATCTATATTTATTGCATTATGGGTTGTTATTACACATTATGTCACAATACTTATGCCTTTTCTCTCTTATTTTACAAGGTTTACATGAAGAGGGGGAATGCCGGCAGATGGAATTCTGGGCTGGAAAAGGAGCAAATATTAAAGACCTATTATGCACAGCTCCCAAAGTCCTGAAACTTCACGGAAGTTAATTTTTGAATTAATAAAAAATACTGGAGAAAGAATCCACCAGAGGGGGACCACACCCTGGCCATGAGGGTGGGGGGCACGCCCTACCCCCTGGGTAGGCCCCCTGCCTCGTGGGCCCCCTGGTGGCCCTCTGATGCCCATCTTCTGCTATATGAAGTCTTTCGTCTGAGAAAAAAATCATAAGAAAGCTTTCGGAATGAAACTCCACGCCACGAGGCGGACCCTTGGCGGAACCAAGCTAGGGCTCCGGCAGAGCTGTTATGCCGGGAAAACTTCCCTCCGGGTGTGGGAAATCATCACCATCGTCATCACCAACGATCCTCTCATCAGGAGGGGGTCAATCTCCATCAACATCTGAAGGAAATATGCCCTAGAGGCAATAATAAAGTTATTATCTATTTCCTTATATCATGATAAATGTTTATTATTCATGCTAGAATTGTATTAACCGGAAATGTAATACTTGTGTGAATACATAGACAAACAAAGTGTCACTAGTATGCCTCTACTTGACTAGCTCGTTAATCGAAGATGGTTATGTTTCCTAACCATAGACATGAGTTGTCATTTGATTAATGGGATCACATCATTAGGAGAATGATGTGATTGACATGACCCATTCCATTAGCTTAGCACCCGATCGTTTAGTATGTTGCTATTGCTTTCTTCATGACTTACACATGTTCCTATGACTGAGATTATGCAACTCCCGTTTACCGGAGGAACACTTTGTGTGCTACCAAATGTCACAACGTAACTGGGTGATTATAAAGGTGCTCTACAGGTGTCTCCAAAGGTACATGTTGGGTTGGCGTATTTCGAGATTAGGATTTGTCGCTGTGATTGTCGGAGAGATATCTCTGGGCCCTCTCGGTAATACACATCACTTAAGCCTTGCAAGCAATGCAACTAATAAGTTAGTTGCAAGATGATGTATTACAGAACGAGTAAAGAGACTTGCCGGTAACGAGATTGAACTAGGTATTAAGATACCGACGATCGGATCTCGGGCAAGTAACATACCGATGACAAAGGGAACAACGTATGTTGTTATGCGGTCTGACCGATAAAGATCTTCGTAGAATATGTAGGAGCCAATATGAGCATCCAGGTTCCGCTATTGGTTATTGACTGGAGAGTGTCTCGGTCATGTCTACATTGTTCTCGAACCCGTAGGGTCCACACGCTTAACGTTACGATGACAGTTTCATTATGAGTTTATATATTTTGATGTACCGAAGGTTGTTCGGAATCCCGGATGTGATCACGGACTTGACGAGGAGTCTCGAAATGGTCAATACATAAAGATCGATATATTGGACAACTATATTTGGACACCGAAAAGGTTCCGGGTAAGATTGGGACAATACCGGATCACCGGGAGGTTATCGGAACCCCCCGGGAGGTATATGGGCCTTATTGGGCCTTAGTGGAAAGGAGGGGAAAGGAGCAAGGGAGGGGGTGCCCCCCAAGCCCAATCCGAATTGGGAAGGGGGTCGGGCCCCCCTTTCCTTCCTCCCTCCTTCCTCTTCCTTCCCTCTCCTACTCCTAATAGGAAAAGGGGAGTCCTACTCCCGGTGGGAGTTGGACTCCCCCCCTTGGGCACGCCACCCTCCTTGGCCGGCCCCCTCCTCCACTCCTTTATATACGGGGGTAGGGGGGCACCCCAGAGACACAACAATTGATCATTGATCTCTTAGCCATGTGCGGTGCCCCCTTCCACCATAATCCTCGATAATATTGTAGCGGTGCTTAGGCGAAGCCCTGCGACGGTAGAACATCAAGATCGTCACCACGCCGTCGTTCTGACGGAACTCATCCCCGACACTTTGCTAGATCGGAGTCCGGGGATCGTCATCGAGCTGAACGTGTGCAAAAACTCAGAGGTGCCGTAGTTTCGGTGCTTGATCGGTCGGGCCCTGAAGACGTACGACTATATCAACCGCGTTGTTATAACGCTTCCACTTCCGGTCTACGAGGGTATGTAGACAACACTCTCCCCTCTCATTGCTGTGCATCACCATGATCTTGCGTGTGCGTAGGAATTTTTTTGAAATTACTACCTTCCCCAAACAGTGGCATCCGAGCCTAGGTTTTATGTGTTGATGTTATATGCACGAGTATAACACAAGTGAGTTGTGGGTGATATAAGTCATACTGCTTACCAGCATGTCATACTTTGGTTCGGCGGTATTGTTGGATGAAGCGGCCCGGACCGACATTACACGTATGCTTACGCGAGACTGGTTGTACCAACGTGCTTTGCACACAGGTGGCTGGCGGGTGTCAGTTTCTCCAACTTTAGTTGAACCGAGTGTGGCTACGCCCGGTCCTTGCGAAGGTTAAAACAACACCAACTTGACAAACTATTGGTGTGGTTTTTGATGCATAGGTAAGATTGGTTCTTGCTAAGCCCGTAGTAGCCACGTAAAACTTGCAACAAACAAAGTAGAGGACGTCTAACTTGTTTTTGCAGGGCATGTTGTGATGTGATATGGTCAAGGCATGATGCTAAATTTTATTGTATGAGATGATCATGTTTTGTAACCAAGTTATCGGCAACTGGCAGGAGCCATATGGTTGTCGCTTTATTGTATGCAATGCAATCGCCCTGTAATGCTTTACTTTATCACTAAGCGGTAGCGATAGTCATAGAAGCATAAGATTGGCGAGACGACAACGATGCTACGATGGAGATCAAGGTGTCGCGCCGGTGATGATGGTGATCATGACGATGCTTCGGAGATGGAGATCACAAGCACAAGATGATGATGGCCATATCATATCACTTATATTGATTGCATGTGATGTTTATCTTTTATGCATCTTATCTTGCTTTGATTGACGGTAGCATTATAAGATGATCTCTCACTAAATTTCAAGATAAAAGCGTTCTCCCTGAGTATGCACCGTTGCCAAAGTTCGTCGTGCCCAGACACCACGTGATGATCGGGTGTGATAAGCTCTACGTCCATCTACAACGGGTGCAAGCCAGTTTTGCACACGCAGAATACTCAAGTTAAACTTGACGAGCCTAGCATATGCAGATATGGCCTCGGAACACTGAGACCGAAAGGTCGAGCGTGAATCATATAGTAGATATGATCAACATAGTGATGTTCACCATTGAAAACTACTCCATTTCACGTGATGATCGGTTATGGTTTAGTTGATTTGGATCACGTGATCACTTAGAAGATTAGAGGGATGTCTTTCTAAGTGGGAGTTCTTAAGTAATATGATTAATTGAACTTAAATTTATCATGAACTTAGTACCTGATAGTATCTTGCTTGTTTATGTTTAATTGTAGATAGATGGCCCGTGCTGTTGTTCCGTTGAATTTTAATGCGTTCCTTGAGAAAGCAAAGTTGAAAGATGATGGTAGAAATTATACGGACTGGGTCCGTAACTTGAGGATTATCCTCATTGCTGCACAGAAGAATTACGTCCTGGAAGCACCGCTGGGTGCCAGGCCTGCTGCTGATGCAACTGACGACGTTAAGAACGTCTGGCAGAGCAAAGCTGATGACTACTCGATAGTTCAATGTGCCATGCTTTACGGCTTAGAACCGGGTCTTCAACGACGTTTTGAACGTCATGGAGCATATGAGATGTTCCAGGAGTTGAAGCTAATATTTCAAGCAAGTGCCCGAATTGAGAGATATGAAGTCTCCAATAAGTTCTATAGCTGCAAGATGGAGGAGAACAATTCTGTCAGTGAGCATATACTCAAAATGTCTGGGTATAATAATCACTTGATTCAACTAGGAGTTAATCTTCCGGATGATTGCGTCATTGACAGAATTCTCCAATCACTTCCACCTAGCTACAAGAACTTCATGATGAACTATAATATGCAAGGGATGTATAAGACAATTCCCGAGCTCTTCGCAATGCTAAAAGCTGCGGAGGTAGAAATCAAGAAGGAGCATCAAGTGTTGATGGTCAACAAGACCACTAGTTTCAAGAAAAAGGGCAAGGGGAAGAAGAAGGGGAACTTCAAGAAGAACAGCAAGCAAGTTGCTGCTCAGGAGAAGAAACCCAAGTCTGTACCTAAGCCTGAAACTGAGTGCTTCTACTGCAAGCAGACTGGTCACTGGAAGCGGAACTGCCCCAAGTATTTGGCGGATAAGAAGGATGGCAAGGTGAACAAAGGTATATGTGATATACATGTTATTGATGTGTACCTTAATAGAGCTCGCAGTAGCACCTGGGTATTTGATACTGGTTCTGTTGCTAATATTTGCAACTCGAAACAGGGACTACGGATTAAGCGAACACTGGCGAAGGACGAGGTGACAATGCGCGTGGGAAATGGTTCCAAAGTCGATGTGATCGCGGTTGGCACGCCACCTCTACATCTACCATCGGGATTAGTATTAGACCTAAATAATTGTTATTTGGTGCTAGCGTTGAGCATGAACATTATATCTGGATCTTGTTTGATGCGAGACGGTTATTCATTTAAATCAGAGAATAATGGTTGTTCTATTTATATGAGTAATATCTTTTATGGTCATGCACCCTTGAAGAGTGGTCTATTTTTGATGAATCTCGATAGTAGTGATACACATATTCATAATGTTGAAGCCAAAAGATGCAGAGTTGATAATGATAGTGCAACTTATTTGTGGCACTGCCGTTTAGGTCATATCGGTGTAAAGCGCATGAAGAAACTCCATACTGATGGACTTTTGGAACCACTTGATTATGAATCACTTGGTACTTGCGAACCGTGCCTCATGGGCAAGATGACTAAACCGCCGTTCTCCGGTACTATGGAGAGAGCAACAGATTTGTTGGAAATCATACATATAGATGTATGTGGTCCAATGAATGTTGAAGCTCGTGGCGGATATCGTTATTTTCTCACCTTCACAGATGATTTAAGCAGATATGGGTATATCTACTTAATGAAACATAAGTCTGAAACATTTGAAAAGTGCAAAGAATTTCAGAGTGAAGTTGAAAATCATCGTAACAAGAAAATAAAGTTTCTACGAGCTGATCGTGGAGGAGAATATTTGAGTTATGAGTTTGGTTTACATTTGACACAATGCGGAATAGTTTCGCAACTCACGCCACCCGGAACACCACAGCGTAATGGTGTGTCCGAACGTCGTAATCGTACTTTACTTGATATGGTGCGATCTATGATGTCTCTTACAGATTTACCGCCATTGTTTTGGGGTTATGCTTTAGAGATGGCCGCATTCACGTTAAATAGGGCACCATCAAAATCCGTTGAGACGACGCCTTATGAACTATGGTTTGGGAAGAAACCAAAGTTGTCGTTTCTGAAAGTTTGGGGCTGCGATGCTTATGTGAAAAAGCTTCAACCTGATAAGCTCGAACCCAAATCGGAGAAATGTGTCTTCATAGGATACCTGAAGGAGACTGTTGGGTACACCTTCTATCATAGATCCGAAGGCAAGACATTTGTTGCTAAGAATGGATCCTTTCTAGAGAAGGAGTTTCTCTCGAAAGAAGTGAGTGGGAGGAAAGTAGAACTTGATGAGGTAACTGTACCTGCTCCCTTATTGGAAAGTAGTACATCACAGAAACCGGTTTCTGTGACACCTACACCAATTAGTGAGGAAGCTAATGATGATGATCATGAAACTTCAGAACAAGTTACTACTGAACCTTGTAGATCAACCAGAGTAAGATCCGCACCAGAGTGGTACGGTAATCCTATTCTGGAAGTCATGCTACTAGATCATGATGAACCTACGAACTATGAAGAAGCAATGGTGAGCCCAGATTCCGCAAAATGGCTTGAAGCCATGAAATCTTAGATGGGATCCATGTATGAGAACAAAGTGTGGACTTTGGTTGACTTGCCCAATGATCGGCAAGCAATTGAAAATAAATGGATCTACAAGAAGAAGACTAACACTGACGGTAATGTTACTGTCTACAAAGCTCGACTTGTCGCAAAAGGTTTTCGACAAGTTCAAGGAATTGACTATGATGAGACCTTCTCACCCGCAGCGATGCTTAAGTCTTTCCGAATCATGTTAGCAATTGCTGAATTTTATGATTATGAAATTTGGCAGATGGATGTCAAAACTGCATTCCTGAATGGATTTCTGGAAGAAGAGTTGTATATGATGCATCCGGAAGGTTTTGTCGATCCAAAATGAGCTAACAAAGTGTGCAAGCTCCAGCGATCCATTTATGGACTGGTGCAAGCATCTCAGAGTTGGAATAAACGCTTTGATAGTGTGATCAAAGCATTTGGTTTTGTACAGACTTTTGGAGAAGCCTGTATTTACAAGAAAGTGAGTGGGAGCTCTGTAGCATTTCTGATATTATATGTGGATGACATATTGCTAATCAGAAATGATATAGAATTTCTGGATAGCATAAAGGGATACTTGAATAAGAGTTTTTCAATGAAAGACCTCGGTGAAGCTGCTTACATATTGGGCATTAAGATCTATAGAGATAGATCAAGACGCTTAATTGGACTTTCACAAAGCACATACCTTGACAAAGTTTTGAAGAAGTTCAAAATGGATCAAGCAAAGAAAGGATTCTTGCCTGTGTTACAAGGTGTGAAGTTGAGTAAGACTCAATGCCCGACCACTGCAGAAGATAGAGAGAAAATGAAAGATGTTCCCTATGCTTCAGTCATAGGCTCTATCATGTATGCAATGCTGTGTACTAGACCTAATGTGTGCCTTGCTATAAGTCTAGCAGGGAGGTACCAAAGTAATCCAGGAGTGGATCACTAGACAGCGGTCAAGAACATCCTGAAATACCTGAAAAGGACTAAGGATATGTTTCTTGTATATGGAGGTGACAAAGAGCTCATTGTAAATGGTTACGTTGATGCAAGCTTTGACATTGATCCAGATGATTCTAAATCGCAAACCGGATACGTATTTACATTAAACGGTGGAGCTGTCAGTTGGTGTAGTTCTAAACAAAGCGTCATGGCGGGATCTACATGTGAAGCGGAGTACATAGCTGCTTCGGAAGCAGCAAACGAAGGAGTCTGGATGAATGAGTTCATATCCGATCTAGGTGCCATACCTAGTGCATCGGGTCCAATGAAAATCTTTTGTGATAATACTGGTGCAATTGCCTTGGCAAAGGAATCCAGATTTCACAAGAGAACCAAGCACATCAAAAGACGCTTCAATTCCATCTGGGATCTAGTCCCGGTGGGAGACGTAGAGATTTGCAAGATAAATACGGATCTGAATGTAGCAGACCCATTGACTAAGCCTCTTCCACGAGCAGAACATGATCAACACCAAGACTCCATGGATGTTAGAATCATTACTGTGTAATCTAGATTATTGACTCTAGTGCAACTGGGAGACTGAAGGAAATATGCCCTAGAGGCAATAATAAAGTTATTATTTATTTCCTTATATCATGATAAATGTTTATTATTCATGCTAGAATTGTATTAACCGGAAACGTAATACTTGTGTGAATACATAGACAAACAAAGTGTCACTAGTATGCCTCTACTTGACTAGCTCGTTAATCGAAGATGGTTATGTTTTATGTTTCCTAAACATAGACATGAGTTGTCATTTGATCAACGGGATCACATCATTAGGAGAATGATGTGATTGACATGACCCATTCCATTAGCTTAGCACCCGATCGTTTAGTATGCTGCTATTGCTTTGTTCATGACTTATACATGTTCCTATGACTATGAGATTATGCAACTCCCGTTTACCGGAGGAACACTTTGTGTGCTACCAAACGTCACAACGTAACTGGGTGATTATAAAGGTGGTCTACAGGTGTCTCCAAAGGTACATGTTGGGTTGGCGTATTTCGAGATTAGGATTTGTCGCTCTGATTGTCGGAGAGATATCTCTGGGCCCTCTCGGTAATACACATCACTTAAGCCTTGCAAGAAATGCAACTAATAAGTTAGTTGCAAGATGATGTATTACGGAACGAGTAAAGAGACTTGCCGGTAACGAGATTGAACTAGGTATTGAGATACCGACGATCGAATCTCGGGCAAGTAACATACCGATGACAAAGGGAACAACGTATGTTGTTATGCGGTCTGACCAATAAAGATCTTCGTAGAATATGTAGGAGCCAATATGAGCATCCAGGTTCCGCTATTGGTTATTGACCGGAGACGTGTCTCGGTCATGTCTACATTGTTCTCGAACCCGTAGGGTCCGCACACTTAACGTTACGATGACAGTTTCATTATGAGTTTATATATTTTGATGTACCGAAGGTTGTTTGGAGTCCCGGATGTGATCACGGACTTGACGAGGAGTCTTGAAATGGTCGAGACATAAAGATCGATATATTGGACGACTATATTTGGACACCGGAAAGGTTCCGGGTAAGATTGGGACAATATCGGATCACCGGGAGGTTATCGGAACCCCCCGGGAGGTATATGGGCCTTATTGGGCCTTAGTGGAAAGGAGGGGAAAGGAGCAAGGGAGGGGGCGCGCCCCGCCAAGCCCAATCCGAATTGGAAGGGTGCCGGCCCCCCCTTTCCTTCCTCCCTCCTTCCTCTTCCTTCCCTCTCCTACTCCTAATAGGAAAAAGGGGAGTCCTACTCCCGGTGGGAGTTGGACTCCCCCCTTGGGCGTGCCACCCTCCTTGGCCGGCCCCCTCCTCCACTCCTTTATATACGGGGGCAGGGGGGCACCCCAGAGACACAACAATTGATCATTGATCTCTTAGCCGTGTGCGGTGCCCCCCTCCACCATAATCCTCGATAATATTGTAGCGGTGCTTAGGCGAAGCCCTGCGACGGTAGAACATCAAGATCGTCACCACGCCGTCGTGCTGACGGAACTCATCCCCGACACCTTGCTGGATCGGAGTCTGGGGATCGTCATTGAGCTGAACGTGTGCAAAAACTCGGAGGTGCCGTAGTTTCGGTGCTTGATCGGTCGGGCCGTGAAGACGTACGACTACATCAACTGCCTTGTTATAATGCTTCCGCTTTCGGTCTACGAGGGTACGTTGACAACACTCTCCCCTCTCGTTGCTGTGCATCACCATGATCTTGCGTGTGCGTAGGAATTTTTTTTGAAATTACTACGTTCCTAAAACAACATCTTCACCAGCACCATCTCATCTCAAACCCTAGTTCATCTCTTGTATCCAATCTTTGTATCCAAACCTCCGATTGGTACCCGTGGGTTGCTAGTAGTTTTGATTACTCCTTGTAGTTGATGCTAGTTGGTTTACTTGGTGGAAGATCATATGTTCAGATCCATTATGCATATTAATACCCCTCTGATTATGAACATGAATATGCTTTGTGAGTAGTTACGTTTGTTCCTGAGGACATGGGAGAAGTTTTGCTATAAGTAGTCATGTGAATTTGGTATTCGTTCGATATTTTGATGAGATTTATGTTGTCATCCCTCTAGTAGTGTCATGTGAACGTCGACTACATGACACTTCACCATTGTTTGGTCCTAGAGGGAGGCATTGGGAAGTAATAAGTAGATGATGGGTTGCTAGAGTGACAGAATCTTAAACCCTAGTTTATGCGTTGCTTCATAAGGGGCTGATTTGGATCCATATGTTTCATGCTATGGTTAGGTTTACCTTAATACTTCTGTTGTAGTTGCGGATGCTTGAAATGGGGGTTAATCATAAGTGGGATGCTTGTCCAAGTAAGGACAGTACCCAAGCACCGGTCCACCCACATACCAAATTATCAAAGTACCGAATGCGAATCACATGAACGTGATGAAAACTAGCTTGACGATAATTCCCATGTGTCCTCGGGAGCGCTTTCCTTCATATAAGAGTTTGTCCAGGCTTGTCCTTTGCTACAAGAAGGATTGGGCCATCTTGCTGCACCTCATTTACTTTTATTATCTGCTACTCGTTACAAATTACCTTATCACAAAACTATCTGTTACCGATAGTTTCAGTGCTTGCACATAATACCTTACTAAAAACTGCTTATCATTTCCTTCTGTTCCTCGTTGGGTTTGACATTCTTACTTGCCGAAAAGGCTATGATAGATCCCCTAAACTCTTTTGGGTCATCAAGACTATTTTCTGGCGCCGTTGCCGGGGAGTGAAGCGCCTTTGGTAGGTGGAATTTGGTAAGGAAAAGTTTATATAGTGTGCTGAAATTTGCTGTCACTTGTTACCATGGAACATAATCCTTCGAGGGGCTTGTTCGGGGTATCTTCACCCTGACCAGTAGAGCAAAGAGTTTCTCCTCAACCTACTGAACCTATTGAAAATATTTACTTTGAAATTCCTTCTAGTATGATAGAGAAACTGCTAGCTAATCCTTTCACAGGTGATGGAACATTACATCCCGATTTGCACCTAATCTATGTGGATGAAGTTTATGGATAATTTAAGCTTGCAGGTATGCCCGATGATGTTATCAAGAAGAAGGTCTTCCCTTTATATTTGAAGGGAGAGGCATTGACATGGTATAGGCTATGTGATGATATAGGATCATGGGACTACAAGCGATTGAAATTGGAATTTCATCAGAAGTTTTACCCTATGCATCTTGTTCATCATGATCGTAATTATATATAATTTTTGGCCTCACGAAGGAGAAAGCATCGCTCAAGCTTGGGGGAGGCTTAAGTCAATGTTATATTCCTGCCCCAATCATGAGATATCAAAAGAAATGATTATTCAAAATTTTTATGCTCGGCTTTCTCTTAGTAATCGCTCCATGCTCGATACTTCTTGTACTGGATCTTTTATGATGAAGACTATTGAATTCAAATGGGATTTATTGGAAAGAATTAAACGCAACTCTGAAGATTGGGACCTCGACGAAGGTAGGGATTCAGGTATAACACCTAAGTTTGATTGTGTTAAATCTTTTATGGATACCGATGTTTTTCGTGAATTTAGCACTAAATATGGACTTGACTCTAAGATAGTAGCTTCTTTCTGTGAATCCTTTGCTACTCATGTTGATCTCCCAAAGGAGAAGTGGTTTAAATATAATCGTCCCATTGAAGTAAAAGTAGTTTCACCTATTAAAGTTGAAGAAAAGACTATCACTTATGATGATCCTGTTGTTCCTGCTGCTTATATTGAGAAGCCACCTTTCACTGCTAGAATAAAGGATCATGCTAAAGCTTCAACTGTGGTTAACAAAAGTAATATTAAGACACCTAAACCCCCTGAGCAAATTAAACTTGAAGCTAGTATTGCTATGGTTAAATATCTCTTGGCCGATAATATTGATGGGCATGTTATTTACTTCTGCAATGAAGCTGCTAGAATTGCTAGACCTGATGCTAAAAATAAACATAGGCCTGTTGTAGGCACGCCTGTTATTTCTGTTAAAATAGGAGATCATTGCAATCATGGCTTATGTGATATGTGTGCTAGTGCAAGTGCAATACCTCATTCCTTATACAAAGAAATTATGCATGATATTGCACCTACTGAGATAGAAGAGATAGATGTTACAATTAAGCTTGCCAATAGAGATACTATTTCACCAGTTGGGATTGTTAGAGATGTTGAAGTCTTGTGT
The DNA here is from genome assembly GCF_002162155.2 of Triticum dicoccoides. Lineage (NCBI taxonomy): Eukaryota > Viridiplantae > Streptophyta > Magnoliopsida > Poales > Poaceae > Triticum > Triticum dicoccoides. The sequence continues at coordinate 89,259,497 of NC_041384.1, forward strand.
GGGAAAGTTAAATATCCTGCTGATTTTCTTGTTCTTGGTTCCCCACAAGATGACTTTTGTCCCATTATATTTGGTAGACCGTTCTTGAATACTATTAATGCTAAGATAGACTGCAATAAGATATTGTTTCTGTTGGTTTAGGGGATATGTCTCATGAGTTTAATTTTGCTAAATTTCATAGACAACCCCATGATAAAGAATTACCTAGTAAAGATGAAATTATTGGTCTTGCTTCTATTGCTGTGCCTCCTACTGATCCTTTAGAACAACATTTGCTAGACCATGAAAATGATATGTTTATGAATGAAAGAAGGGTAATAGATGAAGTATTCTTTAAACATGGGCCTATTTTGAAACACAACTTGCCTGTCGAAATCCTAGGGGATCCTCCTCCACCCAAGGGTGATCCCGTGTTTGAGCTTAAACCATTGCCTGATACTCTTAAATATGCTTATCTTGATGAAAAGAAGATATATCCTGTTATTATTAGTGCTAACCTTTCAGAGCATGAAGAAGAGAAATTATTGAAAACTCTGAAGAAGCACCGTGCTGCTATTGGATATACTCTTGATGATCTTAAGGGCATTAGTCCCACTCTATGTCAACACAAAATAAATTTGGAGAAAGACGCCAAACCAGTTATTGATCATCAACGACGGCTAAATCCTAAGATGAAAGAAGTGGCAAGAAAAGAAATATTAAAGCTCCTTGAAGCAGGTATAATTTATCCCGTTGCTGATAGTTAGTGGGTAAGTCCTGTCCATTGTGTCCCTAAGAAGTGAGGTATTACTGTCGTTCCTAATGATAAAGATGAATTGATTCCACAAAGAATTATTACAGGTTATAGGATGGTGATTGATTTCCGCAAATTAAATAAAGCTACTAAAAAAGATCATTACCCTTTTTCTTTCATTGATCAAATGCTAGAAAGATTATCCAAACATACACATTTTTGCTTTCTAGATGGTTACTCTGGTTTCTCTCAAATACCTGTGTCAGTTGATGATCAAGAAAAGACTACTTTTACTTGCCCTTTCGGTACCTTTGCTTATAGACGTATGCCTTTTGGTTTATGTAATGCACCTGCTACCTTTCAAAGATGCATGATGGCTATATTCTCTGACTTTTGTGAAAAGATTTGTGAAGTTTTCATGGATGATTTCTCTGTTTATGGATCCTCTTTTGATGATTTCTTGAGCAACCTTGATCGAGTTTTGCAGAGATGTAAAGAAACTAACCTTGTCTTGAATTGGGAGAAGTGCCACTTTATGGTTAATGAAGGTATTGTCTTGGGGCATAAAATTTCTAAAAGAGGTATTGAACTTGACAAAGCTAAAATTGATGCCATTGGAAAGATGCTGTGTCCCAAGGACATCAAAGGTATAAGAAGTTTCCTTGGTCATGCCGGTTTTTATAGGAGGTTCATTCAGGACTTCTCAAAAATTTCCCGGCCTCTAACTAACCTATTACAAAAAGATGTTCCTTTTTTCTTTGATGATGATTGTGTAGAAGTATTTGAAATACTTAAGAAAGCCTTGATTTCTGCACCTATTGTTCAGCCACCTGATTGGAATTTACCCTTTGAAATCATGTGTGATGCTAGTGACTATGCTGTAGGTGCTGTTCTAGGACAAAGAGTTGATAAAAAATTAAATGTTATTCAATATGCTAGTAAAACTCTAGACAATGCCCAGAGAAATTATGCTACTACTGAAAAGGAATTCTTAGCAGTTGTATTTGCTTGTGATAAGTTTAGACCTTATATTGTTGATTCTAAAGTAACTATTCACACTGATCATGCTGCTGTTAAATATATTATGGAAAAGAAAGATGCTAAACCTAGACTTATTAGATGGGTTCTCCCGCTACAAGAATTTGATTTGCATATTATTGATAGAAAGGGAGCTGAGAATCTCGTTGCCGACAACTTGTCTAGGTTAGAGAATGTTCTTGATGACCTACTACCTATTGATGATAGCTTTCCTGATGAACAATTGAATGTCATAAATGCTTCTCGCACTGCTCCATGGTATGCTGATTATGCTAATTACATTGTTGCTAAATTTATACCACCTAGTTTCACATACCAGCAAAAGAAAACATTTTTCTATGATTTAAGACATTACTTCTGGGATGACCCAAATCTTTATAAAGAAGGAGTAGATGGTGTTATTAGACGTTGTGTACCTGAGCATGAACAGGAACAGATCCTACGCAAGTGTCACTTCGAAGCTTATGGAGGACACCATGCTGGAGATAGAACTGCACATAAGGTATTGCAATCCGGTTTTTATTGGCCTACTCTCTTCAAGGATGCCCATAAGTTTGTCTTATCTTGTGAATAATTGCAATATTAGTAGACGTCAAGAAATGCCTATGAATTATTCACTTGTTATTGAACCATTTGATGTTTGGGGCTTTGATTATATGGGACCTTTTTCTTCCTCTAATGTATACACACATATTTTAGTTGCTGTTGATTATGTTACTAAGTGGGTAGAAGCTATTACAACTAGTAGTGCTGATCATAACACCTCTATTAAGATGCTTAAATAAGTTATTTTTCCAAGGTTTGGAGTCCCTAGATATTTAATGAATGATGGTGGTTCACATTTCATTCATGGCGCTTTTTGTAAAATGCTTTCTAAGTATGATGTTAATCATAGAATTGCATCTCCATATCACCCGCAGTCTAGTGCTCAAGTAGAATTGAGTAATATAGAGCTCAAATTAATTTGCAAAAGACTGTTAATAGATCTAGAAAGAATTGGTCCAAAAAACTTGATGATGCATTATGGGCTTATAGAACTGCATATAAAAATCCTATGGTATGTCTCCGTATAAAATGGTTTATGGAAAAGCATGTCACTTACCTCTCGAATTAGAACATAAGGCATATTGGGCCATCAAAGAGCTCAACTATGATTTCAAACTTGCCGGTGAGAAGAGGTTATTTGACATTAGCTCACTTGATGAATGGAGAACCCAGGCTTATGAGAATGCCAAGCTGTTGAAAGAAAAAGTTAAAAGATGGCATGACAAAAGGATACAAAAGCGTGAGTTTAATGTAGGTGATTATGTATTGCTGTACAACTCTCGTTTAAGATTTTTTGCAGGCAAACTTCTCTCTAAATGGGAAGGTCCTTACGTCATCGAGGAGGTCTATCGTTCCGATGCCATAAAAATCAACAACTTCGAAGGCACAAATCTGAGGGTCGTGAATGACCAAAGAATCAAACATTATATCTCAGGTAATCCTATAAAATTTGAAGCTAATGTTATTGAAACCGTAACCCTGGAGGAATACATAAGGGACACTTCTCGGAACGTTTCAGACTCCGAAAAGGAATAGGTACGTGGTACGGTAAGTAAACCTACTCCAAAACAGTTCTAATGGCAATTTTTCTCTATTTTGGAATATTTAAGAAAATAGGAAAATAAGAAGCAGACTGGAAAGGACACGAGGCTTCCATGAGGGTGGAGGGCGCGCCCCTGCCTCGTGGGCACCTCGTGTGCTCCCCGAACTCCGCTTTCTTGCACAGTACTTCTTTTGGTCGGTAAAAATTCATTATCTAATATCCTGAAGGTTTTGACCACCGTATCACGCGAATATCCTCTGTTTTTGTTTCGAGCTGTTTCTACTGCAGATTTAGAGCAAGATGTCTTCTCAAGAGTTAGTCGGGAAGAGTCGGGTGTCTCATTCGACACCGGGGCCAAGAGCAAACAGCAATGCTGACCACTTTGGGCCATCAACTAAGGAAGAGATGGAGGCCGATTTGAAAATGATAGATGCCATGGAGGAGGATGAAGAAGTTACTTCCCGTTTCTGAGCAGGATTCACTATGGGGGAACTACAGAGCTCGGCTATTCCAAACTCGGTCATCCCTTCCAATGTTAGATTTCTTTCTTATGAAAAAATGAAAAAGAGTGTTACTTGTTCTCCCACAGCTATGCAACATCCTTGGGTGAAGGGAGCTTTAGCCGTCACGGGCAAGCTCCGTAAGGAAATATGGACCTCAAGTAGCAAGTCAATAAGCTTGAAGAAGGGAATCACATCTTGAGGGGCATCATCGCCAAGAATATCACATCACCACCCCCAAAGAAGGAGACATAAACACATGGGTATGGGCACTCCCCTTGGCAACTGCCAAGCTTGGGGGAGTGCCCCAGTATCGTATCGTATCACCATCACTTTTATTTTTACTATTTTTATTAGTTCTGTCCTTTTGATAATATCTTGATCTAGTAGAATAAAGTTTTAGTATGATATAGTTTTTAGTTTTTCTTGATGATCCTTCTATGTAATCAAGTCCGTGAGCTATATATAATAAAGATTAGTGTTGAGTCAAGGGCTTGATTATTTTGCTATGATCTCGAGGGAATAGAATAAAAGAGAAGAAATAAAAATAAATAAAGAGATCATATGGATCTTATGGAAAGTAATGACTTCACATATAAAGAGTATGATGAATAAAAGTTGTTGAAAGTTGACAAACACAGTTTTGGTCATTGTTGCAATTAATAGGAAGTAATAAAGAAAGAGAGGTTTTCACATATAAATATACTATCTTGGACATCTTTTATAATTGTGAGCACTCATTAAAGTATGATATGCTAAAGAGTTGACGTTGGACAAGGAAGACAACGTAATGGGTTATGTTTTCTTACATCTGAGATAAATTATATTGTCATGGATCATCCAACATGTTGAGCTTGCCTTTCACTCTCTTGCTAGCCAATTTGTTTGCACCAAGTAGAGATACTACTTGTGCTTCCAAATATCCCTAAACCCAGTTTTGCCATGAGAGTCCATCATACCTACCTATGGATTGAGTAAGATCCTTCAAGTAAGTTGTCATCGGTGCACGCAATAAAAATTGCTCTCTAAATATGTATGATCTATTAATGTGGAGAAAATAGGCTTTATACGATCTTGTGATGTGGAAAAAATAAAAGCGATGGACTGCATAATAAAGGTCCATATCACAAGTGGCAATATAAAGTGATGTTCTTTTGCATTAAGATTTTGTGCATCCAACCATAAAAGCGCATGACAATCTCTGCTTCCCTCTACGAAAGGCCTATCTTTTACTTTTATCTTCTACCTTGTATAAGATTCATGGTGATCTTCACCTTTCCTTTTTACATTTTATCCTTTGGCAAGCACAATGTGTTGGAAAGATCCTGATATATATGGCTAATTGGATGTGGGTTTTCATGAACTATTATTGTTGACATTACCCTTGAGGTAAAAAGTTGGGAGGCAAAACTATAAGCCCCTATCTTTCTCTGTGTCCGGCTAAAACTTCATACCCATAAATATTGCGTGAGTGTTAGCAATTGTGAAATACTAAATGATAGTTGAGTATGTGGACTTGCTGAAAAGCTCTTATATTGACTCTTTCCTATGTTATGATAAATTGAAATTGCCTCAATGACTGAGATTAGAGTTTGTTGGTTCTCAATGAAGTTTATGATTCATACTTGAAATTGTGATTGAATTGTTACTTTAGCATAAGAGATCATATGACAATATATATATGTTGTTGTTCTAAGAATGATCATGATGCCCTCTTGTCCGTATTTTATTTTTATCGACACCTCTGTCTCCAAATATGTGGACATATTTTTTGATTTCGGCTTTCTCTTGAGGACAAGCGAGGTCTAAGCTTGGGGGGGGGGGTTGATACGTCCATATTGCATCATGCTTTTATATCGATATTTATTGCATTATGGGCTGTTATTACACATTATGTCACAATACTTATGCCTTTTCTCTCTTATTTTACAAGGTTTACATGCAGAGGGGGAATGCCGGCAGCTGGAATTCTGGGTTGGAAAAGGAGTAAATATTAGAGACCTATTCTGCACAGCTCTAAAAGTACAGAAACTTCACGGAAGTTATTTTTGGAATTAATAAAAAATACTGGAGAAAGAATCCACCAGAGGGGGCCCACACCCTGGCCATGAGGGTGGGGGGCGCGCCCCCCTGTCTCGTGGGCCCCCTGGTGGCCCTCTGATGCCCATATTCTACTATATGAAGTCTTTCTTCCGAGAAAAAAATCATAAGCAAGCTTTCGGGACGAAACTCCGCCGCCACGAGGCGGAACCAATCTAGGGCTCCGGCAGAGCTGTTCTGCCAGGGAAACTTCCCTCTGGAAGGGGGAAATCATCACCAATGATCCTCTCATCGGGAGGGGGTCAATCTCCATCAACATCTTCACCAGCACCATTTAATCTCAAACCCTAGTTCATCTCTTGTATCCAATCTTTGTATCCAAACCTTAGATTGGTACCTGTGGGTTGCTAGTAGTGTTGATTACTCCTTGTAGTTGATGCTAGTTGGTTTACTTGTTGGAAGATCATATGTTCAGATCCATTATGCATATTAATACCCCTCTGATTATGAACATGAATATGCTTTGTGAGTAGTTACGTTTGTTCCTGAGGACATGGGAGAAGTCTTGCTATAAGTAGTCATGTGAATTTGGTATTCGTTCGATATTTTGATGAGATGTATGTTGTCATCCCTCTAGTGGTGTCATGTGAACGTTGACTACATGACACTTCACCATTGTTTGGGCCTAGAGGGAGGCATTGGGAAGTATTAAGTAGATGATGGGTTGCTAGAGTGACAGAAGCTTAAACCCTAGTTTATGCGTTGCTTCGTAAGGGGCTGATTTGGATCCATATGTTTCATGCTATGGTTAGGTTTACCTTAATACTTCTGTTGTAGTTGCAGATGCTTGCAATGGGGGTTAATCATAAGTGGTATGCTTTTCCAAGTAAGGGAAGTACCCAAGAACCAGTCCACCCACATATCAAATTATCAAAGTACCGAACGCGAATCATATGAACGTGATGAAAACTAGCTTGATGATAATTCCAATGTGTCCTCGGGAGCGCTCTCCTTCATATAAGAGTTTGTCCAGGCTTGTCCTTTGATACAAAAAGGATTGGGCCATCTTGCTGCACCTTATTTACTTTTATTACCTGCTATTCGTTACAAATTACCTTATCACAAAACTAAGTTACCGATAATTTCAGTGCTTGCAGAGAATAAACTGCTTATCATTTCCTTCTGCTCCTCGTTGGGTTCGACACTCTTACTTATCGAAAAGGCTACGATAGATGCCCTACACTTGTGGGTCATTAGAGAGTGAGGAGAGAGACTGAGAGGTCAGGCAGGGGGAAGACGATGATAACATGGACTTAGTAGTAGCGCGGGTCGCGGCCTGACACTACTGTTAATGTCATTAGCTGTAGCGCTGGTTCAGGATCCGGGCTACTGCTAAGTGGGGATAGGCAGCTGGGCTCAGGCTGGCCATAACAGCAGTGTGGTTCAACATAGCACGCTACTGCTAAGCTACTACTTGTAGCGTTTGTTTCTAGCACGTGCTACTACTAAGTATCAGTAGCGCCTCTTTTTAACAAGCGCTACCGATGAGCCTCTATGTATAAGGTTTTCCTAGTAGTGAGGCGTGCTACAACTTTTAGGAGTAGCGACGTCATGCCACACGCTACTGCTAAACTTTAACTGTAGCACCGTCGCAGTAGCGCGCTCACACGGGCTACCACTAGGTGTTAAACACGCGGTACTGCTATGGTTTTCCCTAGTAGTGCCAGGCCAGTTGTGACCCGTTCATCGATCACCGGTGGGTCCTTCGCTCGTCCCATGAGTGATGGGCCGACATGATGCGCACCCTCCTAGTCAGGGACACCGTCAAATATTGGCATATTTATAACAATATATTACATCGTTAAAGCAATAGTCACTCCTGGGAAAGGGCTTATACAAGAACCCCAATAAGTGGTGGGCGGCCTATGCCACCTGGCATAGCTATTTTGCAAAATTATCAGTGGTGAGTAACAAACAGCGACCGCCACAACTATCAGCGCAACTGGGGCGGGCATAATTCAAATACTGCCACAGGTACAATCTCTCGGATGAGGTTTGCTTCCGTAACTCAGTTGTGATTGGCCCTAGAAGTTGCCTGCCACAGGTAGTAGATGAAGCGGTGGCGAGCGCTGACTAGCATCCTCCACTAGCTATCATTGCTGGATGACCAATTTTAGCAAAACATAGCTATGGCGGGTCCTCTACCTCGCTCGCTAGTGGTAGTTTACGTAACTGTGGCGGGCCTATTGGAATTGGGGCTCCGGGGACCCAAGAAATGTTCGAACTATGGGGTATGCTCGCTGAACCTTGCTAAGCCCTGCATCGCGATCCACAACCTCACGGCGATGCTCGCATGCTCGAGTGAGAGGAAAGATGAACAACAGATTGCCTCGCGAGGGAGGATGAGTGTGTGTGTACAAGGGGGAGCGAGTGGCCGCGTGAGGGTCTAGGAATCGACCGGATCCCTCTCTACGGTGGCGCCCTATCTATCTTTATAATGGCCTTGGTCCTCTTCCCCCGAAAACAGTCAGCAGGAAGGGTTGCCACAACGGCTAATTTGAAGGGGAAAAATAGTGCAACTTATCCTGACAAAAGGTGGTCTTCGCCTGCAAACACCCCTTGCCATGATGCGCTGGTGGTCTCGGTGAGGACCTCCATCCCGGCGAGCATGCCATCCTAGTCTTCTTGCACCAAAGTGGCAACCTTTGGGGATCGCTTCGGGAACCGATGCACTGTCGATGCTCCCTTAGCACGAAAGAGGAAAACCTCCTCATCCGCGCCTGCTGGCACCCCTCTGGCTCCACTCGTCGCCACACGTGTCACCAACATGAAGACGTAGGGCTGCGTGACTGCTCTACCTGATCCTTGGTTGGTACGCCTCCGCGAGGGGCCTCGGGAAGCCTCCTCAAGAGAGGGCCTCGGGAGGCTCTTGATGATGTTCACCTCACGAGGCGAGCTCCTCGCGAGGTTTCCGCTTGTGAAGCCCTAGTGGTGGGATAACTTGGGCCTTCTGGTGGCGCCGCACCCTGGGCCACAGGCAGACAAGCACTAGTAGAAAATAGGGCTTTGGTTGGGGCTTGGCCAGCCCATTAGTCCCGGTTCAGTCACAAACCGGGACCCATGGGGGCATCCGGCCCGGTTCGTGAGCCCAGGGGGCTGGCCGAGGCCTCATGGGCATTGGTCTCGGTTCGTCTGGATCCATTTGTCCCGGTTCCTGGCACGAACCGGACCAATGGGCCTCGCTCCTTGCCCACATACATTGGTCCCGGTTCGTGGCCCGAACCGGGATAGAAGGGGGGGCCTTTAGTCCCGGTTCCAGCCATGAACCAGGACAAATGAGTTGCCTATATATACCCCCTCGCCGGTGAGCAGAGCACTCCACAGTGCTCTGTTTTTTTGGCCGACGAGGGGAGGGCATTTGGGTGCTCTAGCCCACCTCCTATGCACATGAGGTATTCGATGAAATGCCCGAGCCATGCTAGTTAAGTTTTCTCCTCTCAAAGCTCGACCTCCAAGCTCCATTTCCCCCGAGATTTGCATAGGTTTAGCAGTCCATCCCGTCCCGTCCCTGTCTTCAGCGCCATCGATTGCCCACGCTGATCTCGTCGCCGACACCACCGTGGTGAGCCTCTTGTTCTTATCTTCTTTCTGAAAGAAAAACAATTCTTACTTTAGATAGATACTTGTCTAATTTTCTTACTTTTGAAACACATAATTATATATAATGCACGCAGATGAACCAACAATGGATGTACGGTGTCAGACACACCTCTGAGTACATTAAGGGCCTGCATAATTTTCTCGAAGTGGCTGAGGCAAACAAGAAGAATGGTTTTATGTGTTGTCCATGCCCTATATGTGGGAATACGAAGTCTTACTCTGACCGGAAAATCCTTCACACCCACCTGCTTTATAAGGGTTTCATGCCACACTATAATGTTTGGAGGAAGCACGGAGAAATAGGGGTTATGATGGAAGACAGCGAAGAAGAAGAGGACGATGACAACTATGTGCCCCTTGAATACCATGATGCTGCAACGGGGGAAGCTGCTGAAGATCAAGAGGAACCAGACGATGTGCCCGATGATGATGATCTCCGCCGGGTCATTGTCGATGCAAAGGACACAGTGTGAAAGTCAAAAGCAGAAGCTGAAGTTCGATCGCATGTTAGAGGATCACAAAAAATGGTTGTACCCCAATTGCGAAGATGGAAACACAAAGCTCGGCACCGTACTAGAATTGTTGTAGTGGAAGGCAGAGAATGCTGTGTCTGACAAAGGATTTGAGAAGCTATTGAAAATATTGAAGAAGAAGCTTCCAAACAATAATGAATTGCCCGACAGTACGTACGCAACACAGAAGGTCGTATGCACTCTAGGATTGGAGGTGCTGAAGATACATGCATGCCCTAATGACTGTATCCTCTACCACGGTGCGTACGAGGATTTGAACACATGCCCGGTATGCCGTGCATTTCGGTATAAGCTCAGACGAGATGACCTTGGTGATGTTGACGGCGAGCCCCCCAGGAAGAGGGTTCCTGCAAAGGTGATGTGGTATGCTCCTATAATACCATGGTTGAAACATCTGTTCAGAAACGAAGAGCATGCCAAGTTGATGTGATGGCACAGAGAGGACCGTAAGAAAGACGGGAAATTGAGAGCACCCGATGACGGGTCACAGTGGAGAAAAATCGAGAGAAAGTACTGGGCTGAGTTTGCAGGTGACCCAAGGAACGTATGGTTTGGTTTAAGCGCGAATGGCATTAATCCTTTCGGGGAGCAGAGTAGCAATCACAACACCTGGCCCGTGACTCTATGTATGTATAACCTTCCTCCTTGGATGTGCTGAAGCGGAAGTTCATTGTGATGCCAGTTCTCATCCAAGGCCCTAAGCAACCCGGAAACGACATTGATGTGTACCTAAGGCCATTAGTTGAAGAACTTTTACAGCTGTGGAATGGAAATGGTGTACGTGTGTGGGATGAGCACAAATAGCAGGAATTTCACCTACACGCGTTGATGTTTGTAACCATCAACGATTGGCCCGCTCTTAGTAACCTTTCAAGACAGACAAACAAGGGATACCACGCATGCACGCATTGTTTAGCTGACACCAAACGTATATACCTGTACAAATGCAGGAAGAATGTGTACCTGGGCCATTGTCGATTTCTTCCGACCAACCATCAATGTCGAAAGAAAGGAAAGCATTTCAAAGGCGAGGCAGATCACCGGAAGAGGCCCGCCATGGGTACCAGTGATCACGTACTTGCTATGGTCAATGATTTACACGTAATCTCTGGAAAGGGTCCCGACGGACTATCTGTTCCGAATGACGCTGAGGGACGCGCACTCATGTGGAAGAAGAAATCTATATTTTGGGACCTACCCTACTGGAAAGAGCTAGAGGTCCGCTCTTCAATCGACGTGATGCACGTGACGAAGAACCTTTGCGTGAACCTGCTAGGCTTCTTGGGCGTGTATGGGAAGACAAAGGATACACCGGAGGCATGGGAGGACCTGCAATGTTTGCACGAAAAAGACGGCATGCCTCCAAAGCAGTATGAAGGTCCTGCCAGCTACGCTCTTACCAAAGAAGGGAAGGAAATCTTCTTTGAATGCCTGCTCAGTATGAATGTCCCGAATGGCTTCTCGTCGAATATAAAGGGAATAATAAATATGCCAGAGAAAAAGTTCCAGAACCTAAAGTCTCATGACTGCCACGTGATTATGATGCAACTTCTTCCGGTTGCATTGAGGGGGCTTCTACCGGAAAACATCCGATTAGCCATTGTGAAGCTATGTGCATTCCTCAATGCAATCTCTCAGAAGGTGATCGATCCAGAAATCATACCAAGGCCAAGGAGTGATGTGGCGCAATGTCTTGTCAGTTTCGAGCTGGTGTTCCCAACATCCTTCTTCAATATCATGACGCACGTCCTAGTTCATCTAGTCGACGAGATTGTCATTCTGGGCCCCGTATTTCTACACAATTTGTTCCCTTTTGATAGGTTCATGAGAGTCCTAAATAAATATGTCCGTAACCGCGCTAGGCCAGAAGGAAGCATCTCCATGGGCCATCAAATAGAGGATGTCATTGGGTTTTGTGTTGACTTCATTCATGCCTTAAGAAGATAGGTCTCCCTATATCGCGGTATGAGGGGAGACTGACTGGAAAAGGCACGCTTGGAGGGGACTCAATAATATGCAGGGATGGGCATTCTTGGTTTCAAGCACACTACACTGTTCTACAGAACTCTACCTTGGTGACCCCGTATGTCGATGAACACAAGAATAGTCTGCGCTCCAAACACCCAGAGCAGTGTGACGACTGGATTACATGTGAACACATAAGGACTTTCAGTAGTTGGTTGGAAACACGTCTCAGAGGTGACAACACTGTTTGTGATGAGCTGTACTCATTGTCCAGGGGACCATCTTCGACTGTATTGACTTACAAAGGATACGAGATAAATGGGAATACATTTTACACGATCGCCCAAGATCAAAAGAGCACCAACCAAAACAGCGGTGTCCGCTTTGATGCAGCAACCAATAGGGGAAAGGACACATATTATGGTTACATAGTGGACATATGGGAACTTGACCACGGACATGATTTTAAGGTCCCTTTGTTTAAGTGCAAATGGGTCAATCTGTTAGGAGGCGGGGTACAGGTAGACCCACAGTACGGAATGACAATAGTGGATCTGAACAATCTTGGGTACACTGACAAACAGTTTGTCCTAGCCAATGATGTGGCGCAGGTTTTCTATGTGAAGGACATGTCTAACAAACCGAGAAAAAGAAAAGATAAGGAAGCGAACACATCATACGATGATCCAAAGCGCCACATAGTTCTTTCAGGAAAAAAGAGACATCGTGGGAGTGGAGGGCAAGACAGACATGTCCGAAGATTATGAAAAGTTTCATGAAATTCCTCCCTTAAAAGTCAAGGCTGACCCAAGCACCCTGATAAATGATGAAGATTATCCACGGTTACGGCACAATAAGAAAAGGACACAAGCGAAGAAAAAGTGAAGACTTTTCTCTCCATAACTATTATGATGATGCGTAAACCCTAAACCCTAATCCTGATACTTTGGAAGAGATTGTCCGTTTTGTACATGAAGTGCATCCAGTTTTTACCGTAACCCTCTCTACTTTTTTGCAGATGCTATGTGGGTGAAATGATGATGCCATGCCAACTTTCAACCTTTTCAGAGTTAATTTGAAATGCTTTTCAATTTCAGGGTCATTTAGCTCAACCTAATCAGTAAATGCATGAAAAATAACAAATGAAGTCAGAAAGGGTTGAAAATTGATGATGTGGTTTTGAATGGTGCGTTTTGAACACACAAAAAGTTTGGAGTTCAAATAAGTTCAAAAAATGAAATCCCTTTGTAACAGATGAGTTTTCGTCTGAAACCCTGATACTTCGGAAGAGGTTGTCCATTTTGTACACGAAGTGCATCCAGTTTTTGCCGTAACCCTCTCTACTTTTTTGCACATGCTATGTGGGTGAAATGATGATGCCATGCCAACTTTCAACCTTTTCAGAGTTCATCTGAAGTGCTTTTCAATTATAGGGTCATTTAGCTCAAAGAATGAACTAATATAAAAAAGAATGATCTGGAAAACTTATATGAAACTCTAATAGCAAAAATAATAAACTAAAAGAATGAACTAGAAAACTTTAATGAAACTCTAATAGAAAAAAGAATGAACTAGAAAACTTTAATGAAACTCTAATAGCAAAAGGAATCAACTAAAAAGTTTTATAAACCTCTAGTATTGTTGAAACTAAAATTTTATAAAATTTATGCAACTAAAATTATCAAAGTATTTTATATTCAAAACATTATAAGCAAAAAGAATTTTCATAAAGAACTTTTTTTTGTTAGAAACTTTAATAGAAAAAAGAATTGTCATAAATATTTCTTTTGTTAGAAACTAAAATAACGAAGGCTGTTTTTGAATATAATGATAAAACATAATAATATTAAATAGCAGGAAAAAGAATCACTCCAAAATCTATTTTTATAGTAAAGTTAATCACAAACTAGTGATTCACATAAATTTCACAGAATTCAAATTTAAACTATTCAAATTGGAAAATTAATGGCATTAACAGAAAGTTTCTAAGTTTTATTACCTAAAACCAAAAAGAATAACTGAAAACTAGTATGTATTTTGCTGTAAGTAGAAAAAAACAAAAAACTGGATCTTTTTTAAAAAATGCCGCCTACCGGGCCACCACGGCCTGCATATGACTAGAAACCCGCTAGTTGGGCCAGGATGCACGCCCGAAGTAGGCCCAGTAGGCCCACAAGTACAGAGAGTGGATTTAGGCCCGTAAGCCTGCAGTAGAGAGGATCTCGAAGTGGTCGGCTCGGCAGGGCTTATAAACCACTCCGAGCCCCTCTCGGCTAGCGAGGTGGGACTAAACATCCCACCGCACCGCTGCAGTTCCAGTACACGTCCTTTGGTTCTGGTTGGTGGCACCAACCGGGATGAAAGGGTGCCTTTGGTCCCGGTTCGTGGCACCAACCGGGACCAATACCACCCTTTAGTCCCGGTTGGTGCCACCAACCGGGACCAAAGGCCTCTGCTTCCCGCCCTTTGGGCTGCTGAAAAGAGACCTTTGGTCCCGGTTGG
>NC_041384.1:89274065-89286843 GCF_002162155.2 Triticum dicoccoides
GCCGACGCTGCCCCCAGTGAGCCCCCGCGCCCCTGGCTTGCCCCCCGCCGTGGTCGCTGCCTTGGCCGCCGTATGCATATATGTTTTTTTCATATATGTTGATGTATATGTGATGTTGATGTATGGAGCATATATGATGATTTTTTGTTCAGCGTCGTCATATATGATGCTTTTTTTCTGCATATATATATGATCATATGATTTTTTTGTTTATAGATGTGATTTTTTTGTTCATATATCATATGATGTTTTTATTATTGATAGATAATCGACCATATTTGTTCATATGTATGCAAGCGAAGTCGTTGTCGTTAGTTGTACTGTTTAGGGTTTGGGTCGTCAAGGAAGGAAAATAAAGAAAAAGAAGAAAAGAGGAAGAAGGAAGAAGGAAGAAGAAGAAAAATAAGAAGAGGAAGAAGTAGAAAAAAAGGAGAAGGAGAAGGAATAGAGGAGAAGAAGAAAAATAGATATTCTATTTTTTCTTCTTCTCCTCTATTCCTTTCTTCTTCTCCTCTTTTTTGTTCTTTTTTTTCTTTACATGAGGGGCGGGGGGGGGGGTCGATAAATAATAGAACTAGTTAAACTAGTTTATTTTTAGTAAGTGGTTAGTAGTTGAACTAGTTGATTTAATAAAACTACTTTATTTTACTATAGAAGTAGTTTATTTTTAGTAAGTACTACTTTATTTTATTTATAGTAAGTGCTTTGTAGTTGAACTAGTTGATTTAGTAAAACTACTTTATTTTACTATATATATAAGTAGTTTATCTTTAGTAAGTACTACTTTATTTTATTTATAGTAAGTGCTTAGTAGTTGAACTAGTTGATTTAATAAAACTAATTTGTTTTACTATTTAAGTAGTTTACTTTTAGCAAGAAAATTAACAGAACTAGTTTATTTTTTAGTTGAAGCAATTATTCCCGCATCGATGTCGACGATCCCTATCCCACATCGTCATCGTCAACTCGGTGGAGGAGGCCTGCATGATCAAAGGGGCCATGTCCGAGAGTGGGCTCCGCCAGGCTGGTATTGGGAGGTGCTACCTTCCGGGGGCCTAGGTTGGTGAGGAGCCAGCCCGTCATTGACCCGAACCTTGTTTGGTGGCAGTCGCGTGGGCTAGTGACGGTGCCGAGGCTTCCTGACACCGCGGAGGTGGTACATCACCGTGTCAGCGAGGAGGACGATCATGTCCGTCACTAAATGGTTGCGTTGGAGGGCAGCTTCGACAATACCTGGAAGGTTCTTCAGGGATCTCACTGGAGCTATGATCCTGTGATGGTTCCTTCTCTTTGGGTGTCCACTGTCCGCGCCGATACCCGTCGGGCGCTACGGTTATAGCTAGCTGTATTAGCGATGCTATATGTATGATACTATTCGAGGTGTATTAGTGATAATATTCGACGATGTACGGACGCAAGAGATGTTTTAGTTTTGCTTATAATTGAATGCATGCTAATTTGAATACTACTTCTACTTTGAATACTAAAATTGGAGAGCACTATCAAGGCGTATGCATTTGATTAGTTGATAGTATATAGGATTTTTTAGTACATATATTTAATTGTACAAGTTCAATATTTGAATTATGAACATAGGAAATGTCGTACTCGGATGACGAAAGTCTCCCGGGGGAGTGCGACTGGCGCCATGACGACCGAGGTCTGTGCGATAGGCCTCACCGAGACGAAGGTCAGTGCTTTAGCATTAAGCTCGAGGACACCTTCGATATTGAAACGGTACGCAATGACGACAAGTGTTTTTTTTCATAATTAAGCATGACTTCAACTATTTCAACGTGTAATTTTCATCTTTTACAATTTGAGTAGCTTATCCCATGCCATGCAAGACGCTATGTCTTGGAGAGGATGGGTTTTGAAGATCATGAAAATTTCAAAACAAAGAAAATTCATCTAAGGACCCATCATGATGTGGATTTTGAAGTAAATCTATATAATTCTGAGAGCGTAACCCATTTTGGTTGCAAAAATTGGGAAGAACTTTGTAAGATGTATGATTTTTTATGAGGGTATGCTTGTCACCATGGATCTTGGTGATCCTAACATCGACCAAGACAATATGGACATTTGGGTCCTTGTTGATACGCTTCCAATTCTACCGCTATGTGAGTTTCTCAAACATAGTTATTAACTAATTTATATTGTTCATTTCAAAATAGTTGACAGCTTATTTCCATTGACAGCTTATTTTCAAAGTTCAAACAATGTGCAAAACATGGTAGACAAAACCTACTACACCGATGGCTCTGAGTTAACTTATCAGGAGAAAATTTATCTGGCCGCATTTTGTACTGATCTTGAGAATTACAATATCTATAATAAAATTCCTCCACATTATGGTCAGAACGTGCCACTAGTGCACGTGTTGAACTACGGTAACATCCATGGAGATGCCATGGTAAGATTTTTTACTATTACGACATCCGTGCATCTTTTGCATAAATTCTTTTAAAACTTAACTACATTGCTAACTACGAAGTTATTACTATGTTTTTCAATAGAAAATCCCAGATGATTGTGTGCCTCATCTGATGTATCCGAATGGCCGCCTTAATGTTTTGAACATGCAGCTAGGTCATCCTACGAATCTCACCTATCCATATTGGATTTGTAAAAGAAGTGGAGACATGAAAATCACAGAATGGAAAAAAAATGTATGGACAGTCGCAAGGACGTTCTTGGAAGCAAAAGGAAGCGGAGCGCAAGAATTGGAGACAGGATGATATCCATTCTCCATAATGGAGAGTCATGGCCTATACTGTTTTATGCTATTTTACCTTAAAGAGGGTATTTAGGTCCTACCTTATACTGATGATCATGCGCTAAGAACAATTAAGTAGGGTTGGTTCAATGACTATGAGGATGATGATCGTATGACTTGTTATTAATAACGAGTAGAAGTTGTATGATGATGATTAGTAGGACTTGTTATTATGATGATGCATGATGCGAGCATGAAGAGTTATTATATATCCGTGGGTGAAATGAACATGGATTGGATTGAAGTGAAGGCAACATGCATGTGGTGCATGTCGAAAGTAGTACGAATCCAAACTTGATCAAGTTAGGATTAGTATTACTTTCGACATGCACCACATATATGTTGCCTTCACTTCAATCTAAGCCACGTTTAGGCATAGCAGTAGCGTTGGTAAACCAAGCACGGAGATAAGAGAGGAAACTTCTCTCTATTAGCTAGCTAACACCCTAATTAACCCCCCAAACCCCCTAAACCACCCCCTTTCAAAAAAAAAACCTTAGCTCCTGCCAGCTGCTGACGGGTGGGTGCCTTTTGGTCCCGGTTGGTGCCACCAACTGGGACCAAAGGCCATCCTGCTTGGGCTCGTCGCAGCGGCCACGTGGAGGCCCATCTGTCCAGGTTGGTGTAAGAACTGAGACTAAAGGTTTAGGGCTTTAGTAACGACCCTTTAGTTCCGGTTCCCCAACCGAGACAAATGGGCCTTACGAATCGGGACAAATTGCCGTTTTTCTACTAGTGGGGCCTGGGTACCCCCAGTCCCACGGGCCCAACAGTAGCCCCCTGGCCTGCGACGCGCATGACTCTGCCCATGAAGGAAGGGGGCGAAACGGTGCAGGCCCTAACCGCTTGTGGGACAAGCTCGACGCGTGGTGTACGATGGGGCGCGGGACATCACCACTTCCTAAGAGACGCCTCGGCAACTGGCCGGGCTGATATAAAGCCTAGAGGGTGCTGCGCGGTGCCATCATTACTCTTCCTTCATTCTGCATCCGTCTTCAGAAGGCGAAGGGGCACAAGACGGCCCCTTCGAGTGCTATATAAGGGCAAGGGGACGGACCCCTTTGCTCATCTTCTCCACTCACGCCTCTCCATTTCCGCCCGCCCCTGCTGTAGCCATGGCGCCTTTGAGGAGGTTCTTCGCCGCCGAGAAGAGGAAGGGGCACAGGACGGCCCCTTCGAATGCTATATAACTATGCCAGATCCCATAATGGCTTGTGGCTACACATGAAAGTTTCTAGCATGAATAATCTTATGATCCCTTTGAGCCTAGGTGGCAAACCATAGGATGATCACACGGGTACTCCGGGATATCCTAGGACAACACTGGATTCTCCAGGTGCCCGCAACCAATCCACCTAGATGTGTATTTAAGTAGCCACCTTAAGTTAACCATTAATTAACAATCTCACATCTGTCATGGATACACTCCAACCTAAACCACTTCTACTAGAATAGCATAGCAGTAAGCATAACGTAGAAGTAACTCCCAGGGTTTGATAATAAAAGGGCAATAGGTTCTACCTCATCATCTACTTCCCAAAACCCACATGTTAAGAGATCCTACTCATGCAATGTCTGAGGGTTGAAACTAATGCATAAAAACTGGGTGATAAAGAGGTATGATCAAAGTGTTACCTGCCTTGCTGATGATCTGCAAACCTAGAGACTTGTAGTAGCACGCTTCACACTCCGAAAACTCTATCGCAAAAAAACAATAGCATACATAAGCAATCAAGCAAAGATGTAAGGGTAAATCTCAGATATGAAAGTCCAAACTGAAAGTTCAGCTGAAGAGCTTTGATTTGCAAAAAGAATCAATCGAATCGGAGCTACGGAACTGAAACTACGATCAAAAGAACTTCAAAATCAAATCTGCTTGAAACCAAATTTTAAATTTTCAAAACCATGTTAGAATTGATTAACTAGAAAGAGGACTTAGAGACGAAGATATTGGCGTTGGTTTCACTGGATTTGGACGGACGGTTGAAAAGTTGCGAGGGTTTGAAGATCAGGGGCTAATCTATGATAAAAGTATTCGTGGATAGGTCCCTGGCCAAAAATAAAACAAAAAAGAAAAATCTATCGGATGAACGTCCGCTAACAGAGGCAAAATAATGAATTCATTCGTTATTAGATCTAAACGAATGAACATTCACGGAATAGATCTAAACAGAGAAAACCAATCGAACCGGCGGAAAAACGAGAAAAACCCAAATACTAAAAAAACCGATCTAGACCTAAAACCGAAAAAACCCGGATGAACCGGCGAACCGGGCGGTTCCGTTCCGGTCAACGGTGGCGGGTGGGGCGGCGTCTCCGGCGGGGCTGCGGGTGGCGGGGCGGCGCGGCAAGCGGCGACGGCGAGCGCGACAGGCGGTGGTTGGTCCTACGGCTCACTGCGGTGGTGGCAACAGGGGCCCAGGGCGGCGGCTTATAAAGGCCCCCCCGTGGTCTCCGACTTGGGAGAGGGGGCGCACGGGCGGCGGTGACCCAGACTCCTTGCCAGAGTCCGGCGCGGACACGGGCGGCGCGAGGCGGCGGGCGCCGGGCCGGCCAAGTTCGGCGCGTGACTTTTAAAAACAAATCCGGCGAAGAAAAATCCTAAATAATTATAAAAAATTCTAAAAATGCCAAAAACAATTTTCACCGTCTGAATAAAATATTTAGAACAAAGTGAACATTGTTCTGGCCTAAAAAAGCAATTTTCAAAAATGATATTTTTCTAAGTCAAATAAAATAGCAGAAAAATCCAAATAAAATATTTATTTGATTTTTAAATTTTTTCCTCCAATATTCTTTTTATTTTGGGGAAGTCCTTTTATCTCCTATCTTTTATTTTTTATATTGGAAATATTTTAGAGAGAAAAATATTAAAACCGAAGTGATCCTCTTTTCAATTTCGAACAAAATTCAAAATATGAAAATAGTGAAATCCCCAACTCTCTCCGTGGGTCCTTGAGTTTCTTAGGATTTCTAGGATCGCAAACGAGATGCAAAATATAATATGATATGCATATGATGACCTATGTATAACATTCCAAATTGAAAATTTGGGATTTTACAAACCTACCCCCCTTAAGATGAATCTCGACCTTGAGATTCGGGTTGGCTAGAAAATAGGTGTGGGTGGTCTTTCTGTAGATCTTCTTCTCGTTCCCAGGTGGCTTCATTCTTGGTATGGTGGCTCCACTGAACTTTGCAAAACTTGATAACCTTGCTGTGGGTAACTCGGCTGGCAAACTCGAGAATCTTGATGGGTTTCTCCTCGTAGGTCAAATCACTATCCAACTAAATTGCTTCCAGGGGCACTGTATCTCTCAGAGGGATATTGGCCATCTCTGCATGACACTTCTTCAACTAGGAAATGTGAAACACATCATGAACTCCTGACAGTCCTTCGGGTAACTCCAAATTGTAGGCAACTTCTCCCATACGTTCCAAAACTCGGTATGGTCCTACAAATCTCGGGGCTATCTTTCCCTTAACTCCAAAATGTTTAACTCCTCGGAGAGGTGACACACGAAGATATGCTCTATCTCCAATTTCATAGACTACCTCCTTGCGTTTTGAATCTACATAACTCTTCTGCCTGGACTGAGCTGCCTTTAGTCTGTCATGAATCAACTTAACCTTCTCTTCGGATTATTTGATCAAATCCGGTCCAAACAACTGACTGTCTCCAACTTCATCCCACATCAACGGTGTCCTGCACCTCCTTCCATACAAGGCTTCGAAAGGGGCCATCTTCAGACTAGCTTGATAACTATTGTTGTATGAGAACTCCGCATAAGGAAAATTATCATCCCAACTAGATCCATAATCTAGCACGCAAGCTCTCAACATGTCCTCCCGAATCTGATTAACTCTCTTGGTCTGTCCATCTGTCTGCTGGTGAAAGGCTGTACTCAACTCTAGCCTAGTTCCCAAAGTTTGGTGCAGCTGATGCCAAAACTTCGAGGTAAACTGAGTCCCTCTATCCGATACGATCGTCCTTGGAACTCCATGCAGACATACGATCCTGGTCATATATTTCTTGGCCAACTTCACACTCGTATATGTGGCCTTCACTGGGATAAAGTGAGCTACTTTGGTCAAACGGTCCACTACTACCCAGATAGAATCATATCCCGATCGGGTCCTGGGTAATCCGGTAATGAAATCCATGCCAAGTTTCTCCCACTTCCATTCGGGTATCGGCATAGGCTGCAGTAATCCTGCTGGCTTCTGATGCTCTGCCTTCACTCTCTGACATACATCACATACGGCTACATACTCGGCAATATCCTTCTTCATACCAGTCCATTAGAAACGTTCCTTCAAATCCAAATACATTTTGGCGTTTCCTGGGTGAATTGAGTATGGCGAGTCATGAGCTTCCTGTAGTATTAACTTCCTGATTTCTGCATTATTGGGTACATATACTCGGTCCTCAAACCATAAAGTGTTGTCCTCATCCTCACGAAAACCTTTGGCTTTTCCTTTGCTCATTTTCTCCTTTATCTCAGCAATCTCCTTATCATCCTTTTGAGCTTCTTGAATCTTTCCCAATAATGTTGACTGTACCTCCATTGCTATGACAAAACCTCTAGGGACCATCTCCATGCGAAGCTCCCTGAGATCTTCGACCAACTCCTGAGGAAATCCTCCGCTTACGAGGGTATTGGCATAACTCTTCTGGCTCAAAGCGTCTGCTACGGCATTAGCCTTGACTGGATGATAGTGTAGCTTCATATCATAATCCTTTATAAGCTCCAACCATCTCCTTTGTCTGAGATCCAGCTCCTTCTGTGTGAAAATGTACTTCAAACTCTTGTGATCTGTGTACACATCACAATGGTTTCCAATAAGAATGTGTCTCCAGGTCTTGAGTGCATGAACTACAGCTGCTAACTCCAAATCATGCGTGGCTTAATTCAACTCATGCGGTCAAAGTTTACGTGAGGCATAGGAAACAACTCTTCCGTCTAGAATAAGTACACCTCCAAGTCCCAAGCGAGAAGCATCACAATACACTTGGAAATCCTTGCGTATATATGGCAAAATCAGCACTAGGGCTGTAACCAAACGTTTCAACTCCTGAAAACTTTCCTCACATTCATCCGTCCATTTGAACTTAGTGTCCTTCTTCAACAACTCCGTCATAGGTTTCGCAATCTTGGAGAAATTCTCAATGAATCTCCGGTAGTATCCCGCGAGTCCAAGAAAACTACGGATCTCCCCTACTGAGGTGGGTGCTAGCCAATCAGTGACTGACTGCACTTTTGTAGGGTCTACTTCTATACCCTTTCCTGATATATCATGTCCAAGAAATCCAACTTCTTTCAACCAAAACTCACATTTGCTGAACTTGGCATAAAGCTGATGTTCCCTGAGTTTCTCGAGAACTAAACGCAAATGCTCCTTGTGTTCCTCTTCATTCTTCGAGTATACCAAAATATCATCAATGAACACCACAACAAACTTATCCAAGAACTCCATGAACACCTTATTCATCATACTCATGAAATAGGCAGGGGCATTTGTTAATCCAAATGACATAACCGTATACTCATATAGCCCGTACCTTGTAGTAAAGTTGTCTTGGGTATATCCTTTTCTCGGATCTTCAGCTGGTGGTATCCTGATCGCAGGTCGATCTTGGAAAATACTTTAGCTCCTTGCAGCTGTTCAAACAGATCGTTGATCATCGGTAGTGGGTATTCGTTTTTGATCGTCACTTCATTCAACACACGATAATCAACAACCATTCTCAAAGATCCATCCTTCTTGATAACCCACAAGTATAGGGGATCGCAACAGTTTTCGAGGGTAGAGTATTCAACCCAAATTTATTGATTCGACACAAGGGGAGCCAAAGAATATTCTCAAGTATTAGCAGCTGAGTTGTCAATTCAACCACACCTGGAAACTTAATATCTGCAGCAAAGTGTTTAGTAGCAAAGTAATATGATAGTAGTGGTAACGGTAGCAAAAGGTAATAGAAGTAAAAGTAATGTTTTTGGTATTTTGTAGTGATGATAGCAATAGCAACGGGAAAGTAAATAAGCGAAGAACAATATATGGAAAGCTCGTAGGCAATGGATCGGTGATGGAGAATTATGTCGGATGCGGTTCATCATGTAACAATCATAACCTAGGGTGACACAGAACTAGCTCCAGTTCATTGATATAATGTAGGCATGTATTCCGAACATAATCATACATGCTTATGGAAAAGAACTTGCATGACATCTTTTGTCCTACCCTCCCGTGGCAGCGGGTTCCTTACGGAAACTAAGGGATATTAAGGCCTCCTTTTAATAGAGAACCGAAACAAAGCATTAACACATAGTTAATACATGAACTCCTCAAAGTACGGTCATCACCGGTAAGTATCCCGATTATTGTCACTTCGGGGTTAACGGATCATAACACATAATAGGTGACTATAGACTTGCAAGATAGGATCAAGAACACTCATATATTGATGAAAACATAATAGGTTCAGATCTGGAATCATGGCACTCGGGCCCTAGTGACAAGCATTAAGCATAGCAAAGTCATAGCAACATCAATCTCAGAACATAGTGGACACTAGGGATCAAACCCTAACAAAACTAACTTGATTACATGATAGATCCCATCCAACCCATCACCGTCCAGCAAGCCTACGATAGAATTACTCACGCACGGCGGTGAGCATCATGAAATTGGTGATGGAGGATGGTTGATGATGATGATGGCGATGGATTACCCTCTCCGGAGCCCCGAACGGACTCCAGATCAGCCCTCCCGAGAGGTTTTAGGGCTTGGCGGCGGCTCCATATTGTAAAACGTGATGATTTCTTCTCTCTGTTTTTTTCTCATCGAAACTCAATTTATGGAGGTGGAGTTGGAGTCGGAGAGGCAACAGGGGGCCCACGAGGTAGGGGGCGCGCCCTAGGGGGGCAGGCGCGCCCCCCACCCTCGCGGAGAGACGGTGGCCCCCCTGGCCTTCATCCTTGGCAGGTATTTTTCTTATTTTCTGAAAAGTGTCTCCATGAAGTTTCAGGTCATTCCGAGAACGTTTGCTCCTGCACAAAAATAACACCATGGTAATTCTACTGAAAAAAGCATCAGTCCGGGTTAGTTCCCCCAAGCTTAAACCTTTGCTTGTCCTCAAGCAATTCAGTTGGCAAACTGAAAGTGATAAAGAAAAACTTCTACAAACTGTGTTTGCTCTTGTTGTTGTAAATATGTAAAGCCAGCATTCAAGTTTTCAGCAAAGATTATAACTAACGACATTCGCAATAATGCATAGGTCTCAAGTTACTCATATCAATAGCATAATCAACTAGCGAGCCATAATAATAAAACTCGGATGACAACACTTTCTCAAAACAATCATAATATGATATAACACGGTGGTATCTCGCTAGCCTTTCTGAGACCGCAAAACATAAATGCAGAGCACCTTTAAAGACCAAGGACTGACTAGACATTGTAATTCATGGTAAAAGAGATCCAGTCAAGTCATACTCAATGTAAACTAACAATAATGCATGCAAATGACAGCAGTGCTCTCCAACTGGTGCTTTTTAATAAGAGGATGATGACTCAGCATAAAAGTAAATAGATAGGCCCTTCGCAGAGGGAAGCAGGGATTTGTAGAGGTGCCAGAGCTCGGTTTTGAAACAGAGGTGAATAATATTTTGAGCGGTATACTGTCATTGTCAACATAACAACCAAGAGATGGCGATATCTTCCATGCTACACACATTATAGGCGGTTCCCAAATAGAATGGTAAAGTTTATGCTCCCCCTTCCACCACAAGCATCAATCCATGGCTTGCTCGAAACAACGAGTGCCTCCAACTAACAAGAGTCCCAGGGGAGTTTTGTTTGCAATTATTTTGATTTAGTTTGCATAAAGCATGGGACTGGGCATCCTGGTGACCAGCCATTTATCTCGTGAGTGAGGAGCGGAGTCCACTCCTCTTGAGAATAACCTGCCTAACATGGAAGATACGGACATCCCTAGTTGATACATGAGCTATTCGAGCATACAAAATAGGATATTTATTTGAAGGTTTATAGTTTGGCACATACAAATTTACTTGGAACGACAGGTAGATACCGTATATAGGTAGGTATAGTGGACTCATGTGGAATAACTTTAGGGTTTAAGGGATTGGATGCACAAGCAGTATTCCCGCTTAGTACAGGTGAAGGCTAGCAAAAGACTGGGAAGCGACCAGTTAGAGAGCGACAACAGTCATGAACATGCATTAAAATTAATAAACATTGGATGCAAGCATGAGTAGGATATAATCCACCATGAACATAAATATCGTGAAGGCTATGTTGATTTTGTTTCAACTACATGCGTGAACATGCGCCAAGTCAAGTCACTTAAATCATCCAGAGGAGGATACCACCCTATAATACCACATCATAACCATCTCAATAACATGTTGGCACACAAGGTAAACCCTTTATAACTCATAGCTAATCAAGCATGGCATAAGAAACTATGATCTCTAGTTGTCATTGCAAACATGTTTATTCATAATAGGCCGAATCAGGAACGATGAACTAATCATATTTACAAAAACAAAAGAGGTCGAGTTCATACCAGCTTTTCTCATCTCAGCCAGTCCATCATATATCATCATAATTGCCCTTCACTTGCACGACCGAACGATGTGAATAATAATAATAGTGCACGTGCATTGGACTAAGCTGGAATCCGCAAGCATTCAATAAACAGGAGAAGACAAGGCAATATGGGCTCTTTTGTCAGATCAACAATAATGCATATAAGAGCCATTTCAACAATTTAATTATGGTCTTCTCCTATCGACCCCCAAAGAAAAGAAAAGAAATAAAGCTATTTACACGGGAAAGCTCCCAACAAGCAAAAGAAGAACATGAAATCTTTTTGGGTTTTCTTTTTAATTATTACTACAAGCATGGTGTAACGCCCTCGATGCGGCTATATATCCCATGTGTCGAAGCACGACTTACAGGCATAACCGCATTGAAAATAATGTCGCAAGTGAGGTAATCTTCACACAACCCATGTAATACATAAGGGAAAAAGATACATAGTTGGCTTACAATCGCCACTTCACACAATTACATGAATAAAGCATTACATCAACTAGATACAATCAAGGTCCAACTACGGAACCAAAATAAAAGAAGACTACCCCAAATGCTACACAGATCCCCGATCGTCCCAACTGGGCTCCACTACTGATCACCTGAAACGAAACAACACTACGAACGAGGTCTTCATCGAGCTCCTCCTTGAGCTCGGTTGCATCACCTGCACGGTTTCATCAGCACCTGCAAACTGGTTTTGGAAGTATCTGTGAGCCATGGGGACTCACCAATCTCACACCCTCGCGATCAAGACTATTTAAGCTTATAGGAGGGGTAAAAGTATGAGGTGGAGCTGCAACAAGCGACTAGCATATATGGTGGCTAACATACACAAATGAGAGCGAGAAGAGAAGGCAAAGCACGGTCGAGAAACTATGATCAAGAAGTGATCTAAGACTACTTACGTCAAGCATAAATCCAACACCGTGTTCACTTCCCGGACTCCGCCGAGAAGAGACCATCACGGCTACACACGCGGTTGATGCATTTTAATTAAGTTAAGTGTCAAGTTCTCTACAACCGGACATTAACAAATTCCCATCTGCCCATAACCGCGGGCACGGCTTTCGAAAGTTCAAATCCCTGCAGGGGTGTCCCAACTTAGCCCATCACAAGCTCTCATGGTCAATGAAGGATATTCCTTCTCCCAGGAAGACCCGATCAGGCTCGGAATCCCGGTTACAAAACATTTCGACAATGGTAAAACAAGACCAGCAAAGCCACCCAGATGTGTCGACAAATCCCGATAGGAGCTTCACATATCTCGTTCTCATGGGCACACCAGATGAGCAAGACGTCGGGTAGGCCAGCCCAGAGTTGCCCCTGGTAGCTCCGGACATCGCTCAGTTTGGACCAACACTTAGAGAAGCACTG
>NC_041384.1:89287159-89307627 GCF_002162155.2 Triticum dicoccoides
AAAATGACCCTTGGGTTGGCCGACCCAAGGGAAAGAAAAGGCTACGTGGAGAATGGTAAAACAAATGTTGGGCCATGCTGGAGGAGTTTTATTCAAGGCGAACTGTCAAGGGGTTCCCATTATAACCCAACCGTGTAAGGAATGCAAAATTCGGGAACATAATACCGATATGACGGAAACTAGGGTGGCAAGAGTGGAACAAAACACCAGGCATAAGGCCGAGCCTTCCACCCTTTACCAAGTATATAGATGCATTAATATAAATAAGAGATATTGTGATATCCCAACAACAATCCATGTTCCAACAAGGAACAAACTTCAATCTTCACCTGCAACTAGAAACGCTATAAGAGGGGCTGAGCAAAGCGGTAACATAGCCAAACAACGGTTTGCTAGGACAAGGTGGGTTAGAGGCTTGGATTAGCAATGTGGGAGGCATGATAAAGCAAGTGGTAGGTATCGCAGCATAGGCATAGCAAAAGAGCGAGCATCTAGCAAGCAAAGATAGAGGTGATTTCGACGGTATGGTCATCTTGCCTGCAAAGTTCTCCGAGAAGAATGGAAGCTTGATCCTCGTAAGCGTACTCAACGAGTCCTTGAACGCGAACTCGTCTCCCGGCTCTACCCAAGCAATAACACAAGCAAGGGAGATACAATCAACCACGTGCAGTGCTCAAGCAACATGATGCGAGCATGGTATGATATGCGGGATGCGATATGTGATGCATATGCATGATTTGGAAAGGAAAGATTGAACCTGGCCTCAACTTGGAAAAGCAAGAGCGCCACTGGAAAGAGGAGTTGATTCGGTTGAACTCGATATAAAGATCACCGGAATCGGATGCACGGATTGGAAATGACAAGCAAAACAAATATGACACCGGTCTGCGATAAACAGCAAGTAGCCTACTAAATGCATCAATATAAATAAGCTACTACACTCAAACATGGCAAAAAAATACATGGCAGGGATCCACTCATGATGCTTGACAAAGTATGAACACTGAGCTACAGCTAATTCACTCATTAACAGGTTCAAACAAGCATGGAAAAAGTGCAAATGATAACAGGTTACAGACTTAGTGAAATTAACAGCATGTCAGGAATTTAACATCAGGAAGCAATGTTTAGAGCACGATAACTATATGCTACAGGAACATATCATGGCAAAGCAAGGCATGGCATGAAGCTACTCAAAGCATACAACAAAAGTCCCTTACTGACCATAAGCCAAAAGGGATCAGAAAATACAATGGCAAGCATGTGAACATAGCAATTATCGTTAACAGATTCAGACTTGGTGAAAAACTGGAGCATGGCAAAACAGATAACGAGTAGGCATGTTTACGAGCTCGATTCACTCACTACAAGGCATTTCATGAGAATCTAAGCATACACCTAGCAAATAGACATGGCATAGAAGCTAGACATGGCAAGAACAACATCATAGCATGAATGGATCAACTACAACAAGCTCGGCAAAGTCGCTAAACATGTTAACAATCTTCCAGGAACATTTTGTGGCAAAAGTAGAGCTCGATTGACTCAAGCTAGGGTGCTCCACAAATTCAAACAAAGACATGGATGGATAGAGCACAACATTATCTACAAAACATCCTTACTAATCATGCTCAAAAGAGGCATGGATCACTAGGAAACAAACATGAACATATGGCATAAAAATAATGATAGGGCAAGGGCTTAGTGAAATTCTAAGTCCCTAAAATCAGCATCATTGATTAAGCTACTTTGCACGCTTGTGCTAGTCTCCACAAAGATCACAAAAATACATGGCATACACCCCTGTAAAGATGGCATGGCATACTTCAAAACACATGTAGAGCTCAGGATCATAGCATGCACACATTAATAATGGCACAAATGACAAAAGAACATTTGCTGAAACAGATCTGAAACTATCATCACATAGCCCTCTTCCAACAGCATTTCGGGCATCAAGATGAGCTCAAATGAAAATGATGCAATGAGATGAAATGATGTACTCGTCGAGACGAACATTTTAATATGCTACACGCACGAATCAGAGCCACGATGAGGAAGTTATGATGCAATAAAAAGTGCATAAAATTACTAGGACTTAGACGAAATTTAGACCTCTCCGAGAAAGTCAACCCGGGACGGAGACGTGCGGGACGGAGGGATCCGGATCTGGACGGGGGCGTTTGGATCGGGGGAGTGGTGGATCTCATCCTGATCTGGGTCAACACCGGCTCCGGCGACCCTAGAGCTCCGGTGATCGCCGGAGAGGGCGGAGGAGGGCCGGAGGAGGCGCGGGAGGCGGCGGCACGGATCTGGGCCCACGCGGGCCCCGGATGGGCTCCGCAGGCCGGCGGCGGTGGAACAGTGGCGGTGGACAGGTGGCAGCGCGGGATTGGTCCGGCGCGGCGGCACGGACATGTCCGGGCGAGGAGATATTTGTCCGGTGGTGCGAGGTAGAGGAAAGCTAGGGTTAGACCGCGAATTTTGGAGGGGATCACAAATTTATAGGTAGAGGGAGCTAGGAAGCTCCAAATGAGGTGCGGTTT
This sequence comes from Triticum dicoccoides, assembly GCF_002162155.2. Lineage (NCBI taxonomy): Eukaryota > Viridiplantae > Streptophyta > Magnoliopsida > Poales > Poaceae > Triticum > Triticum dicoccoides. The sequence continues at coordinate 89,289,706 of NC_041384.1, forward strand.
TCAGCCACGCGATCATGATCGAACAACCGCGAGGATGGAGGGGGTTTTGGTGGGTTTTGGGCCACTTTGGAGGGGTGTTGGGCTGCAACACACACGGGGCCTTTTTGGTCCCTCGGTTAACCGTTGGAGTAACAAACGAAGTCCAAATGGCACGAAACTTGACAGGTGGTCTACCGGTAGTAAAACAAGGCCGCATGACAAGTCTCGGTCCAATCCAAGAATGTTTAACACCCGCACACGAAAAGAGGTAGAAAGGGACACCGGATGACATAGGAGCGCCGGATTGCAAAACGGACAATGAGGAAAATGCTCGGATGCATGAGACGAACACATATGCTAATGTGATGCACATGATGACATGATATGAAATGCATGACATGCAAGCAAATGACAAGGCAACACAGCGAAAAACTGGAAGACACCCGACACATCGGTCTCGGGGCGTTACAACACTCCACCACTACGAGAGGATCTCGTCCGGAGATCTAGAATGGCACCGGAGGGGAAAACGGAAGAGAAAGAGAAGAGGTAAAACTAAGTTGCTTCTTTGACAAACGAGTGAGACCAAAGAACCTTGAGATGATGAACATATTGAAGAAAGAATGCAATGGAGAAGAACGAAGTTGAAAGCACTTCGGTAGGGAAGGGGGTCAAGGAAGACCAAATTCAGGCAGCACTCCGGTTGAAAAATGATAAGAAACTTTATAAGATGAGAGAACTTGAGAAGAGGGCACAACACTCCGGTTAAATGGATAAGCAAAGAAAAGAACACGATCTTCACAATAGCAAATGAAGAGTAAGGAGAGCAACACCACAATGCCTCCGGAAGAGAGAATGGAGATGGATCATTAAAATAACAGAATGTATATGAAAATTCCAACTTCTGCCACAAAAGAGCTTGAAAAGGCATCCTTACGAGACGGGTCGAACAGAATTGTTGGAAAACCAACAACGAAAAAAATAAGTTTGATATGGCCTTATGGAATACATGTCAAATTATGAGGTGACAACCTGCCACTGACGAGAAAAGAATTGGATTGGTATGACCAAGGAGGCGAGAAACTATTTCACCGGTAGGATAAATGAAGAACTTGGGTCATTTATGAGCACCATAGATAGCAACAATCCTTAGGGAAGGCTTTAGGTGAAATATAACCCAAGATAACTCCAACGAAGAGGTTGATGGATTTAAAAATATCTCATTCTTAACAACATGTGAATCATGAAACATGAACTCAAATTATCAAGAATGCCATAATACCACCTCCGATGATATGGTAGAAAGAATTGCACTCCGGATTGCAAATGAAGAAAACTTGAGCTCCTCTGAAAAGAATCTCGATGAACACTTCGAAAAAGGAATTAAATCCTTGATGAACCGCCATGTAGAACATCCATGAAGATCTCCGGTAACAAAAGGATAACGAGAAGAAAGGGAAGTTGAAAACACAAGGTGAAACCTTGTGGTGATTTAGATGTATCTCTGTGATGATATAATTGCGAGAGCTTGGAACTCCAGAAAAGAAAGATGAGCTATTGAACCCAAGAATTTTTGATGAACCTCCGGAATAGGGAATTGAGTTCACTCGACGAAACAAGAATAAGAATTACATTATGCTTATCCTTCACCAATTAAATTGATGACAAACAATGGATTTGGCACACTACTTATTCACGTAAAAAGGATTAAGAGGTATATGGAGCAAACTTAAGACGGTCTTCAATGATCCACCGGTAGGATTGAAAAACAACGAATGAATTGATATGATAAACAAGGAAGAGAAATCTTGAACAAACCACCATAAGAATTGAAAAAGAATGAAGTAAAGGGATGAATCACCGGGTAAGAATTGTGAAATGAACAAAGATACTTGAGACAATCTAGATACATGAGAACGAAGGGATCACGAACTAATTAGAGATCACTTGAACGATGCACCGGTAAGATTAGAGAATGATAACTGACAGCTGAGAATGAACAAATCTTAGATGATGGGCTCCGGATAATCAAACTGAACAGAAACTTGAATTGCTCCGGATAGGTGAAAAGAATTCTGACAATCGAAAATAATTATGAGAGGATGGGCTCGAACTAGAACCATGAATCTCTAAGAGAATGGATAAGATAAGGAGGTAAAACTCTTCTTCGGTCTTCAAGATCTGAGAATGACGATGAGAAACACCACCAAAAATTATTTAGACACTCCGGAAGAATCAAAAGCGAAGAGGTTGAGCCAACGATGAAAATAATTTGGAAGATCTTGGAGAAAGACATTTGACTGATGATAATTCATTCTTATGTCAAACTTCAAAATGAAATTTGAGGATAGCTCCGGGAAAAATAAGAAGAGTCAGGTAAGATCTTGGGAAAAGACTTGTGGGTTAGGGCCCACTCAAAAGAAACACCGTAGAACAATTACTTGAGAAGGAGAATGCACCGGTTGAATTAAATGGCTTGAATGAGATAACATCCTCAAAATAACTTGAACGGACTGAAAATGGAAACGAATCTTCTGAGATATCTTCGGCACTCCGGAACAAAAGAATAGCGTGAAGTGGATGACAAAGGATGGAATCCACGTTTGACTTTGAAGCAACTCGAATACCGCAACTCAAAGCCAAACAAAGGATTGGCTTGTAGAATAAACCGGAACAAACATATGATAGAGATTTTGTCCGAAGTTTTCGTGGTGGGGCCTACACGGGCTCGATCGTACAACACCATCATGTACAAGGCAGTGCACATGACATACGAAGCATCCCCGAGTCAGCATAGCCAAGGATTCTTTAAGACACAACGAGACCACCGTAAAACCAACCGTGGATAGGCGGACCACTAGACGTCGAACCACAATTTCATATCATACATCTGTCGGAAAGATATCCTAAGAGCTACTTGAATTCCCACTTATAAACTCCCGAAACTTTCCGGTTATGCAATCAGGTGTTGGGGATACAGGGGAAGCATAATATCTCACCCAAACTAACAAATCCTACATCCAGCTATATCCATCCTTCAACACATAACCAAGAATCTTTCGGAAATCATTTACCTCAACCTTCGAAAAGCATCCGTTATACGAGTTATGGCAATACTCCCGAACTCCCGCCCCAGTACTGGGTGGCGTCGAGGTTATCTCACCAAAAAATACATAAAAGAGATTTTCGATGTCGGCGAAACTCAGGTATTCCATAACTGCAACGATAAAATTATGACGACAACACCTCGGAGCTCAACTCCCCGGGACACTGCCACAACCCCTAAATGTCAGGAGGCACCAAGAACAATGTTCTCGTCACAAAACCATCGGAACGATTCCAAGATACCCGCGTTATCCTAAATTTTTTTAGTGAAATTTGAGAAGAGAAGAGTCAAAACTCTACGTCAGGATGCCTCACCAGAGCTACGAAGGGACTGAGGAGTAAAAAGAATCCTACTCTCCGATATATATATATATATATATATATATATATATATATATATATATATATATATAATCCTATAAGACTCAAAACATTTTTCTAGACTCAACAACGCCAACGATTCGATCAAGCAGGGGGTTCCTAAAGTTGGGGAAGGCTCTGATTACCAACTTGTAACGCCCTCGATGCGGCTATATCTCCCACGTGCCGAAGCACGACTTAGAGGCATAACCGCATTGAAAGCAATGTCACAAGTGAGGTAATCTTCACACAACCCATGTAATACATAAGGGAAAAAGATACATAGTTGGTTTACAATCGCCACTTCACACAATTACATGGATAAAGCATTACATCAATCAGATACAATCAAGGTCCGACTACGGAACCAAAATAAAAGAAGACTACCCCAAATGCTACACAGATCCCCGATCATCCCAACTGGGCTCCACTACCGATCAGCTGAAATGAAACAACACTACAAACGAGGTCTTCATCGAGCTCCTCCTTGAGGTCGGTTGCATCACCTGCACAGTTTCATCTGCACCTGCAAACTGGTTTTGGAAGTATCTATGAGTCACGGGGACTCAGCAATCTCACACCCTCGCGATCAAGACTATTTAAGCTTATAGGAGGGGTAAAAGTATGAGGTGGAGCTGCAGCAAGCAACTAGCATATATGGTGGCTAACATACGCAAATGAGAGCGAGAAGAGAAGGCAAAGCACGATCGAGAAACTATGATCAAGAAGTGATTCAAGACTACTTACGTCAAGCATAACTCCAACACCGTGTTCACTTACCAGACTCCGCCGAGAAGAGACCATCACGACTACACATGCGGTGATGCATTTTAATTAAGTTATGTGTCAAGTTCTCTACAACCGGACATTAACAAATTCCCATCTGCCCATAACCGCGGGCACGGCTTTCGAAAGTTCAAATCCCTGCAGGGGTGTCCCAACTTAGCCCATCACAAGCTCTCACGGTCAACGAAGGATATTCCTTCTCCCAGGAAGACCCGATCAGGATCGGAATCCCGGTTACAAAACATTTCTACAATGGTAAAACAAGACCAGCAAAGCCACCCAGATGTGCCGACAAATCCTGATAGGAGCTGCACATATCTCGTTCTCATGGGCAGACCGGATGAGCAAGACGTCGGGTACGCCAGCCCAGAGTTGCCCCTGGTAGCTCCGGACATCGCTCAGTTTGGACCAACACTTAGAGAAGCACTGGCCCGGGGGGGGGGGGTTAAAATAAAGATGACCCTTGGTGTCGTGGAATTGTCACGGCAGATGTCCTCATGAAAGGACTTAGTCGTGGAGCCATCGCTACGGGTTAGCTTGAAGGGGTTAAACCGGACAAGGGGACATGAGAGTTTTTATACTAGTTCGGCCCCTTCGATGAAGGTAAAAGCCTACGTCTAGTTGTGATTGGTATTGCTGGGGGTTCGAAGGCCAGGGAGCGAATCCGCTTTGTCTGGCTTCGAGTTGTTGTTCTCTGTCCCTGAACTGCCGCCGGGTCACCCCTTTATATACTCAGGAGGACCCCGGCCGGTCTACAGACTCCCGAGGCTGGCTCATACAAGTGTCCGCCTCGGTCTCTTCTTTCTTATCTTAAAATGCAAGTTTATACAATCATGGCGGTTTACTATCATGGGCCCTAAACCGCCTGCGGGCTCTGGGCCTCTAAGCTTCATCCGTAAAGCGCCATCTTCTGGGTTTCCTTGGGCTTCAGTATAACTGAAGGTGAACCGGCCCCTCCTGGGCGGTTTACCCTTAGTGGTTATATCCTCAACATTAGGCCCCAGATTGATTTGAACCTGTTCATGTTAGTCTTCAATCCTTGAATTTCTGGCAATTCTCGTAAACCGCCATATTGTCTTCTCCCTGTGAACTTTGATGAATCGCCATGACGTCATCTTCTGTTACTGTACTAAATCATTGTGACGTCATTCCTGTATAAAAAAGTTTTATAAAGATTCTCTTTTCTTTAATTAATTCCCGAAGATCGAGGCGACAGCTGCATCCTCTTTTGCCGCTTCCGATTCCTCGATTTTTGCGCCTGCTATTTTATCCCACTTCCTTATAAATAAGAATGGGGCGCCTTCCATTTTCCCCCTTTCCAAACCGCATCGTCTTCCTCCTCGCGACCCGAAGACCTCAAGTATCATCGTCGCCGCCGTCGTTGATCTTCCAGTCCGCACCGACTCAGGCCGCTGCATCGACCTGACTCCGACCAGAAATCGACGGCGAACTTCCGCAACTCGTCCACATCCGTGAGTTCTTCTCCTTCCCCTTCTTAGATCTGCATTGGAACTTTGTTGAGTTCGTCGGCAGTCATCACCGCCCGATGCAAACCCTTTTTAGTTTTCACCTCCAATGCCCTGTTTAGATCGTAAAAACAACGTAGAGCTGCTGCGGTAATTGCTTGTGCTTATCTTGCATAAAAAATAGATCTCATTTCCATTGTTTGGAAGCCCTCTTCGAGTGTATGAACTTCTCTGCACTGTTTTAGGTCTAAATTTTTTTCTTTCCAGAGCGATCGTTTGATCCAAAATAATAATTGCAACTTGTGAAACCTGTTTGTTCCACACTTAACAAATTTTCAGTTCGGGGTTCTGCCTCCAAAGGGCGGTTTATCCTTTAGTGTTGATAATCCGTCGTATGTCATTAGCCCTCTCTTAAACCGCCATCTAGACTTTGAACAGCCATGCCCGGTTTACTTCATACGTATACCTTGAATTGCCGGTTTAATATTTGACAAACACATACGAACCGCCAATCGTAAACCGTCCATTTTCCTTTTACAGACTTTGTAGGATGACGAGGAAATTTGCTGCTTGCAACTGGGTTCCGTCTTGGATCACAGAAACGCAAATCAATGAATATGTCACCACCGGCGCTTTAGCTTCAAAAAAATCCTCCATTGGCGAGTTCCTGGCCCTGAGTGCCCCCCTGAACCTCAAGATGGAGAAGTGATTGTATTCTTGCAACATTTAGCTCGAGGTTTCAGTCCTCGCGGATCAAAGTTTTTCCGGGACGTTCTTGCCAGGCTCCAACTTCATCCTCAAGATATTGGACCAAATTCTGTGTCCAACATATGCAATTTCCAAGTATTCTGCAAGGTTTATCTGCAAGAAGAACCAACTGTCGACCTCTTTCTAGATCTCTTTCACTTAAACCGCCGGACGGAATTTTATGATGGACCTAATACTGAACTTGGCGGTGTGTCAATCCAAAATAGGAAAGAGGTTGATTTTCCTCACGCCAAACTTCACAGCCATCCAAAAGACTGGAACCAAACCTGATTCTACTGTCAGAATACTGCCCCTGCCGAAGAGAATCCCTTGCCAGGCTACCGTCCGCACCGGCTCAGCAATAATCACCCTTTACCTCAGAGATTGCCTGCCAAAGATCGACAAGCCTATGCACCTCAACTCGCCAAACTCCGGGCTCTCCTTGCCAACGGTTTAACTGGTGTTGATCTCGTCCGTTGCTAGATTTCATGGTGCATTCTTCCTTTAAGCCGCTGTCCTGGATTGATGTTTGAATATACCGGCAACACCAATGATCCACAACGATTTAATGAAATAGAACTGACTGATGATGAAGTCAGTGAAAGTGTAAAGAAATTACTTGACGAACCACTCACCATATGTACTCAAATTGGTCTGCGTCCTTTTTACGCCTCCAACAAACCGCTAGCGGTAAAGATTTTAACCTTGTACTTTTCCTGGTCCTTCTCCGCTTTGACACTGCTATAATAATCCTTTTGTGCAATCCCATAAACCAGTAGCTCCTTTTGGAAAAGGAAATCTCAAGACAAAGTAGCTAAGGCTCCTCGTGGTAAGACAAAGGTCATCAAGAAGCTGCCAAAAAGAAAACTCCTGAGTCTTCGGAACCGCCAGAAGATGTTGATGACTCGGCTGAAGAGGTAAAGTTTGACTCCCTTGACTTCTATCCATATATTTTACTAATAATGATTACTCCCAGGATGATGCAGAGGCCAACCACGCAGATCATGTTGAGGTAACTTGTCTTTCTTCTGACTCAGAACTTGTGCCGGTTCAACGATTTCGCCATGCAGTTCGGAAAGTGAAATGCTCTCACCCTGTTGCTCATTTGGATCAAAAACTTTCTTTGAAGACACAGCAAACCGAAGGGCGTCGCACAAGCCGGCACAGTGGTCAACAGGTCACTTCTTCCGGTTTACCTCATACCCCAAACCAGAAACGTCGTCCAGAGGTTGCTTGTTCTCCTGAAAAATGTTATCTTTTGAAAGGTTTCTTCCGATGCCCTCTCAATTTATCTGATTCAAATTATCAGGCATCTTCTAATTCGTCTGGCGGTTCATCAACCACTCAGCTGCCTCCACTGAAAACCGTCCTTGGGTAAGTGTGTAGTCTTCCCTTCTCTTTCATAACTCAGTTGACCATGCTAATCTTTGTTTTAATATTAGTGCTCAGGCTCGTTTGAGTAATAAGGCCAAGACCAGTGCCCCTACCGGTGAAGTTGAACCGAAGAAAGCTCCTGAGGATCTTGATAAAAATCTTGATAATCTCATGGATGATTTTGTCCCGCCAGAGCCAACTATCAATGCTAATCCGCCGGAAGCTGATCCGGCCATACATGAGAATACCTCAAGTCCGCATGCTATGCCGGCAAGTCTGGTTGCTGATCCACTAAAGTCAAGTGCTAATCCGCCAAGCCCAGCCAAAGACGATGACGTTATTATTACTGGCACTGCTTATACCGCTCCGGGCGATCCAGTTGTCTGTGCAAAACATACCGCCAAGGATGAATTTATTTCAATGGGCAAGAAGAAGACGTAAACTGACATGCCAAAATATGCTAATCTTTCTGCCCAGGATCTTCATTCTAGATTCTTGAACCGGCTTTATACAAGCCGAGACAATGAGGCTGACTTGGTAAATCTGATGAAGGAACGTTATGAGGTAAACCTTTTCCTCCTTATCTTTGTATTTTATCTGCCTTGTATCCTGTAGCCCCCAAGGGTCGGTTTAGCTTGTAAAAACAAACCGGGACTTTGAATTTCCAAACTGCACATTGTTGACTGTTAAGTAGTTTGAACAGATACACATTAGCCCCCAAGTGCCAGGATTGAAACTTGTATGAATCCTTGGGACTTTTAATAAGTAGTAAGAAAGAAGCAATCCGCATTAGCCCCCAAGTGTCAGGATTGAAACTTGTATGAATCCTTGGGACTTTGAATAAGTAGTAAGAAAGAAGCAATCCACATTAGCCCCCAGTGCCAGGATTGAAACTTGTATGAATCCTTGGGACTTTGAATAAGTAGTAAGAAAGAAGCAATCCGCATTAGCCCCCAAGTGCCAAGTGTAGAACCAGTTGTATGCTTGGGACTTTTGATAAAATATTGATGTGCTCCTCTGATGTTGACAGGCTGACATAAACCATCAACGGACGCAGATTGCTGATCTTCAAGAGAGTATCAAATCTCATCAAGAAGAATCGCCCAAAGCCAAAGATGAACTTCGAGCCGCTTTAACTTCCATAGAACGATTGAAGGAAGAATTCAAGACGGAATGTGCCAATTGGGACACTAAGAAGGGCACATTGCTGAAACGGGCTGAAGATGCCGAATCTGCTCTTAAACCGGTGGCAGAAGAACTTTCTGGGTTGAAACGTCAAGTGAACGCCATGACCTCCGCTGTATTTGGTAAGTACTCCTGGCAAGGTATTTGAAACATCCATCTTGTAAGGTGCCGGTTGAAATATGAAATTCTTAAACCGTTGCAGGCAGCCGCATTACTCATCTGGGCTCAGATGTACGGATGAAGCTGAAAGCAGCATATACTCTTCTTGAACAACTATACACCGGTGCTCAATAGGTTATCTACGCAGCATCCTACGACAATCCGGCCCCAACACTGATCAAGGACACTCTGGCAAGGTTATCCATGGTACCAGCACAACTAGAAGAGGTGAAGCAATCTGCTGCCAGGGCCGGCGCTTTGTTGGCACTTACCCAAGCCAAAGCGTGGATAGCTGACTTGGATCCGGTTGACCTTGCCAAAGGATTTCCAAGCACACAAGAAAACGGGGCAGATTTTGATGATGCATCCCTTAAAAGAGTGACAAGGGAAATGCGTCCTCTGGCGAGTCAGCTGGCAGAAGATGCTAATTTGACGGTTCACCGGTCTTATTATGATGCCAACAACAAACGGATTAACCCTGTCATTCCGGAGGCGCAAAATCTTATTCCAGGAAACCGTAAGCACACTTATGCCCCTGACATTGATCCGTCAGAACTTATCAGTGAAGAAGCTATCTTTCAGGCCTTAGCCCGGATTGACTGGACCACTACAAACTTCCAACCGCTAGGTGGGGAGGAGGAAGCTGAGCCGACGCCAGATGACCCATCAACATCGCATCAACATGGTAATGCAACTTGATCCAGCCATCACAGTGATGCTCGATAAACCTTGTTCTGCTGGAAACACCATATTTTGGGCCTTCAAGCGCCTTGTAATAGGCTAGTAAAAATACTTTGATCTGTTGCCATCGTGCACTGGGATACACTTTGCGTTGATTTGTCATGAGAATTTCAGTACTGGCTTATGTATTTTTACAATATTATGCAATCCTTGTGTCTGCATAAGGAAAATCTGTCCATGCGGTTTACCACCGGACGGGTCAAAATATCCAACTTGGTAAGCAACTATGGTTGCAGCAATAATAAATCATACCTATGATATAAAACATTGCTGTCGGTTTACCAATTGTGATTTGAAGAAGGGTGAAAACCCAACCTCCACCATACCATGTTGGTATATATATGATATAGAACCGGGTTGTGATGAACGCCGGCCTATTGCTGGAGACAAAGCATCAAAGCCAAACCGGTTTTGAAGGATGCCAGATTACCTTTAATTGTATACTTGAACAGAAGATCCGTAAGCCATGCCAGGTTAAAAAACTCCGGTTTAACATAGACCTCACGAAAAACAAAAACTTGGCAAAAAAGCAAACAAAAAACTGTAGTCGAGGCTTTTCGAGGGCTGCCAGGCCCAAATCGAGGCTTTTCATGGGCTGCCAGGCCACTGAGTTAAACCATTTTGGCAAAGCCTTTTAAGATGGCCCTCCAACTAACCAATCATCGTTTTAACTTTGACAAGTTCAGGGTCTCAATGAGAGTAACTGTCAAATGTTCGAAGGGTCGTGCCAGGATTACCTGGATAGGAGTGGCTTACTTGATGAAGGCAGGTTAACCCGGGGTTTTAGGTGAATACACCAGGCTTCCAAGCCGTGGGTCGATACCTAGCTACAAGGGTCCTTTCAAACTCTTTGGTATTTGACGCAAAGAGACCCCAAGTAACTTTGTGAGCTGTGCTCAATGGGTGCCTATGTTTGAGTTGTGCGCAGCAACAAGACTCTCTTTGGCCCCTTGGGTGTGAAGCTCCCAAGCTTTGTTGTGGCGTGATAGCCGCATCAAGAGGGTAGTAACGCTATGTTCTCTTTGGTGAATACACCTATGTTTGAACAGGAAGCCCCCAAGGCGTGATAGCCGCATCAAGAGGGTAGTAACGCTATGTTCTCTTTGGTGAATACACCTATGTTTGAACAGGAAGCCCCCAAGTTAACAGATATTTGAAGGAAAAACGGTGGAGGCCCTGCTTGATAGCAAGGATGCCGGTTTATTATATTGATCATAATATATACATTGTTGAAATATGTACATATGAAAAGCCTGTGGCTTTAAGTGTAATAAGGCCGTAGGAGAGCTATGTTCCATGGCCATCGGGTCTCCTCCTCAGAGCTACGTGAGTCTTCTCAAACGTCAATGTGGTAGTATGATCCGCTGTGCAGATTTTTGCTGACCACAAAAGGCCCTTCCCAAGGTGGGGATAACTTGTGCATATCAGTCTGGTCTTGAATGAGCCGAAGCACCAAATCGCCTTCTTGAAAGGTTCTTGTCTTAACCCGGCGGCTGTCATAACGCCGCAGGTCTTGTTGATAAATTGCCAACCGAGCCAAAGCCATGTATCGCTTCTCATCTAACAGGTCCAGCGCCTCTTGGCGTGCTTGCTCGTTGTCCGCTTCAACATAATTCGTGACCCGGGGCGAGTCGTGACGAATATAACTTGGGAGGACAGCCTCAGCCCCATAGACCAGGAAAAATGGTGTATATCCCGTAGATCGGTTTGGGGTGGTATTTATGCTCCATAACACAGATGGTAATTCTTCCACCCAACAACCCGGCGTCCGCTTCAAAGGGACCATGAGCCGAGGCTTGATACCCTTCAGGATTTCTTGATTCGCCCTCTCAGCTTGACCATTAGACTGGGGGTGAGCCACGGACGCTACATCAAGCCGGATGTGCCCTCGTTGGCAGAACTCCTCCATCTCACCTTTAGAAAGGTTCGTACCATTATCTGTGATGATGCTATGTGGAAAGCCGAAACGGAAAATAATCTTTTTGAGAAATTGAACCGCCATGGCTGCATCACATTTACTGACGGGCTCCGCTTCAACCCAGTTGGTGAACTTGTCAACCGCCACCAACAGGTGGGTCTTCTTGTCCTTAGAACGCTTAAAGGGTCCAACCATATCAAACCCCCAAGTAACAAACGACCAAGTGATGGGGATCATACGTAACTCTTGAGCAGGAACATGAGCTCGATGTGAAAATTTCTGACAAGCGTCACACCGCTTTACCAAGTCTTCCGCATCAGAATGAGCTGTCAACCAGTAGAACCTGTGTCGGAAAGCCTTAGCAACCAAGGACTTTGAGCCGGCATGGTGACCGCAATACCCTTCATGGATTTCCCATAGAATCTCTTGTCCTTCTTCAGGAGAAACACAATGTTGGAATACGCCTGAAACGCTAGAACGGTGCAACTCACCATTGTGAACAACCATAGACTTGGACCGCCGGACTATCTGCCTAGCGAAAAGTTCGTCTTCTGGTAACTCGCCCGGTTCAGATACGCCAAATATGGAACCGTCCAATCCGGAGTGGCATGCAAAACAGCTACCAACCGGGCCTCCGGATCAGGAACAGCTAAATCCTCCTCTGTAGGCAACTTTACAGATGGGTTATGCAAGATATCTAGAAAGGTATTAGGTGGTACCGGCTTACGCTAAGATCCCAGCCGGCTTAGAGCATCTGCTGCTTCATTCTTGCGCTGGTCGATGTGCTCCACCTGATAACCCTTAAAGTGACCTGCCACAATATCCACCTCGCGCCTATAAGCCGCCATGAGTGGGTCCTTAGAATCCCAAGTACCAGAAACTTGCTGAGCCACCAGATCACAATCTCCAAAGCATCAGACCCGGCTTAAGTTCATTTCCTTAGCTACACGAAGACCGTGGAGCAAGGCCTCGTACTTCGCTGCATTGTTAGTACAAGGAAACATTAAGCGGAGAACATAACAAATCTTATCTCCTCGAGGGGAAGTGAGGACAACTCCAGCCCCCGAGCCTTCCAGCTGCCTGGATCCATCAAAGTGAATGGTCCAGTATGTATTATCCGGTTTGTCTTCTGGTGCCTGTAACTCGGTCCAATCATTGATGAAGTCCACAAGCGCCTGAGATTTGATGGCTGTTCGGGCCGTATATTTCAAACCGTGGGGACCAAGCTCGATCGCCCACTTCGCAACCCGGCCAGTTGCCTCTCTATTCTGGATTATATCGCCCAAGGGAGCAGAACTGATCACTGTGATAGGATGACCTTGAAAATATTGCTTGAGTTTCCTACTTGCCATAAAAACTCCATACACTAGCTTCTGCCAATGCGGATATCTTTGCTTTGATTCGATCAGTACTTCACTGATATAATAAACTGGTCGTTGAACCGGATATTCTTTTCCGGCCTCCTTACGCTCAACCACAATCGCCACACTGACCGCTCGGGCATTGGCAGCCACATATGTCGGAGTAAGTGACCACGGGTAGCCTAGCCGGCTCCCCTGGCCTTTCTGAAAAAATTACGAGCCGATCCGGCTCTCAAGAATCCAAGACATGGGGACGCCTTCCCCTAGCCGGCTGTCTCCCAGGCCGGCTATTGGAAGGCGGCCCGACTTCAGCCCTCATGAAGAAATCTGCGGGAGGGCCGGCTCCGAGGAGCCGGCTGCGAGAAGGCTGACTCCAAGGAGCCGGCTCCCATAAAGCGGTCAAGACCGTACCCCCGAAGTCTGCATCCACATAACGGCGATGTGACAAGGCGTGGCTACAGTGAAGCCTGCCACCCCCGAATCCTGGAGCGCGCCTGGCACAGTGCGCCATACAGGCAGCCATGACCCGTCCGACGCGGCACTGTTGCCACACTGACCCTGATGTCATCCACGACGGGCTACCAGTATGGCCCACGGGCGGTGGGCCCCTTCGGGCAGAGAGACACCTGAAGGCGGCCTGGCCTCCACCAGTCGGCCCGAGACGGAGCCGGCTCTCTCCAGCCGGCTTGCCACCCCCAAGAAGGAGACGCCCCATTAAGGAGACAAGACGCGGTGAGGCTACAGTGGTCACCCACCGGATGGCAGCACTGTAGCCATGCTTACCTCGGCGAAGCCCTCGTCACCAAGATTGAGCAACAGTAACCAGCCACCGACAAGGCCCTGGACAGTGGGGCCTGCCTGTCGACCAGGGAGCCGGCAGCCGGCGGGCCCCAGTAGCCGGCGCAGAAGCCAGAGAGCGAAGACACAGACGGCTGGGCCCCACGCCCAGCCGGATTACCATTGTACCCCCGGGGGGTAGGCCTATATAAACCCCCTGGGACACCCATGCAAAGGGTTGATCCCTGCTAGTTTTAGACACCATGTAGGGAGGAGAAGAGAGCAAGCAGAGCCCTTCTTCCTCCTCTCGCCAAACATCTCAAGGAGCATCATGTAGCTACTTGTTCATCTAGTGATCATGCGGAGACCCCGCAGAGCAGCAATAGGGGTGTTATCTCCACGGAGAGCCCCGAAGCTGGGTAAGATTCACCGGTGTGCATGTCTTCGCCTCATCCCATTTCCAGGCACCGGTGATGTTTTACTGGCTCCCACAATGATAAGCCACCCGCTGGCATATGTCGCACCTACCACCCGACATTTGGCGCCCACTATGGGGCCAGGTGCACCGTCGTCCGGAAACCTGTTCTGGACGGGAACCCTCTTCCTCCCCCGCGAGCGTAGCCAGCCTGGCACGCCCGACGGATCTTGCCACGACGCGCTGCAAGGCGTCACCAAAGCATGCATAGCGAGCGGCCTCGCTGATCTCCTCGACAAGACCCTCATCTCCGACGAGCTCGCCTCCGACGCGGGCACCGACCACCTCGTCAACCTCCTCGGCTGGCTCCATGTCTCCGGCGAGCCTACTGTGGACTTGGAGTCGGTTGGATCCACCGATCCGATGCCTGTCGACTCCGACACGGCCTCGTTCGACACCTTCCCCACCAACGTCATGATCTACAAAGACCCGCTTCCCCGAGCCGGTGGCTGCGACGCTGTCACCACCGAGGTGATGGTCATCGGCCACGACGGCGCTGCTGACGAGAGCGCCCACGACGCCTCGCACGCGATGGTCCACGACTTGTCCATCCCTCTCCCGGCCGACGCTGACGCTGAAGCACTGGAGGCTCGCCGCCTCGCCCTCCTCGCGGAAGGCCGGAAATTGGTTTCCATGAGACACCTCGCTGAGGCCCACCGACGCGTGGCCGACCGCGCCGCCTTTGGCACGCCGCCCCAGGCGGGCCCAGCCGGGTCGGTGTTGTCAGACAGCGCGGCGCTGTCATTGCCAACATGTTAGGAGTCGACCGCCCAGTCTACGCCACCCCACTCGAGAACCTGCACGCTGCCCAGGCGGCCGTAGACGAGCTAGACGGACTGGGGGCCGAAGAACTCCCCCACATGACCCGACGCATCCAGCAGCTGATCGATGCAGCCGCGTAGCGGCACGAAGCCGACGCCCGCGCGAAAAGCCCTCCCCCGCGCCGAGATCACGGCACGACGTCCCGGACGCCGACTGCGGGTAGAGATCGCGCGCGGCGCAAGAAAGAGCCGGTTGCCAGCCGAAGCCAAACCCGAATCTCCATCGAGCGAGACGCAGAAGGCCACCCTCGGGCTGTGGAGTGGCAGGGCAACCCGCCTCCGCCTCGGCCCCGTGGAGAGAGATATCCCACCCCTCCGCCGGTGGCGCATCCGACTCTCAGCGGCCGACTAGGTCGCCGCGAAGGAGTCGGCGAAAACGACGCCCGCCATCGGATCAACCGCCTGGCGCGATCCTTGGCGCTGGAAGAAGAAGACGATGTCGGTCCGCCTTGCTTCGGCCCCCGCATCCGCGACGAGCCCTTCCCCAAAGGGTTCTCGCTCCCAAGAGACACGCCCAAGTACAACGGCTCCGTGAAGCCGGAAGATTGGCTGATCGACTACTCCACAACGGTTAGCATAGCCAACGGCAACCGGCGCGTTGTCGTGAAGTACGTGCCCCTCCTCATGCTGCAAGGCACGGCTTGGACCTGGCTCAACAGCCTCAAACCATGCAGCATCAACAACTGGCTAGACTTCACAGAAGCCTTCGTCTGCAACTTCACCAGCACCTACAAGCGGGCTCCCAAGCCCAGACAGCTCTCCTTGTGCGTACAAGGCCCCGCCGAGTCAACTCGCGACTACCTCACGCGTTGGGCCGAGCTCCACAACTCTTGCGAAGGGGTGCACGAGGTGCAAGCTATAGAATACTTCACAGCCGGGTGCCGAGAAGGCACCCTCCTCAAGCACAAGCTTCTCTGCGACGAGCCGACTACCCTCGACGAGCTTCTGGACATAGCGGACAAGTACGCCATCACCGACCCCTCAATGAAGACCAAGCTCCGGGTAGACGCGTCCGGAAAAATACTCAACCCGGCGCCCAAGACGCCGGCTGGGGATTCCGGCCGACGCCCACACTCGAACGACCACAAGCGCAAGGGCCCCGCGCTGCCTCCCGCCAGTCGGCAGGTGGCCACAGTTGAAGACGTGCCGCCCAAAGGGCGGCCCGCGGCCAAGAAACCCAAGGGCGGCAGGCCGGCTTGGCAGCCGGCCTTCTCCTACGAGCAAACTCTCAACACCCCGTGCAAGTTCCACAGTGGCGCGAAGCCGTCCAACCACACAACCCGGAAGTGCCATTGGCTCACCCGAATCTCCAAAGGCGAAGGGCTCGCGCCGCCTCCGCCTGCCGGCCCGCCGCCTCCGGTTCCGCCGGCGCTGGCCGCTCGGCCCGCAGTCGGAGCTGTGCATGATGAGTTCCCCGACGAGCATGCCGCCTATATCGTATTTACAAGCCAGCCCGAAGACCGGCGCAGCAAACGCCGAGAGAACCAGGAAGTCAGCATGGTTGCTGCCAACCCCGCCGAGCACATGCACTGGTTAGAAAAACCTATCAGCTGGAGCCGGGCCGATCACCCAGAGGTGATGCCATCTCCCGGCTCTTATGCGTTGGTTCTGGATGCCACCCTTGCAATGGACAGACGCGCCGCCCGCTTCTCCCGTGTGTTGATAGACGGCGGGAGCAGCATCAACATCTTGTACCGCGACACCCTGGAGAAGCTGAACGTCAAGACAAAGCAACTCATGCCTACTCGAACAGTGTCCCATGGCATCGTACCCGGCCTGTCCTGCGCCCCCATTGGCAAGATCAAGATTGATGTACTTTTTGGGGACAAGGAGCATTTCCGCCAGGAAGCGATCTGGTTTGAAGTGTTGGACCTGGAGAGCCCTTACCATGCATTGCTTGGCCGACCTGCCTTGGCCAAATTCATGGCAGTTCCCCACTATGCATACCTCAAGATGAAGATACCAAGCACCAAAGGTGTCATCACCGTAGCCGGCGATTACAAGAAGTCCTCTGAGTGCGCAGCAGCCAGCAGCCGGCTGGCTGAGTCCCTTGTGATTGCCGAAGAAAAGAAGATGTTGGACCGAGTCGTGGCCATAGCCGGCAAGCAGTCGGCCTTGTCCCCCAATCCCAAGGAGGATGATGCTCAAGGATCTTTCCAGCCGTCCAAGGAGACGAAGAAGATACCTCTTGACCCCGAGCACCCAGAGAGGTTTGCCTGTTGGGGAACGTAGCAGAAATTAAAAATTTTTCCTACGTATCACCAAGATCTATCTATGGAGAGACCAGCAACGAGTAGAAAGGAGAGTGCATCTACATACCCTTGTAGATCGCTAAGCGGAAGCGTTCAAGTGAACGGGGTTGATGGAGTCGTACTCGTCGTGATTCAGATCACCGATGATCAAGTGCCGAACGGACGGCACCTCCGCGTTCAACACACGTACAGCTCGACGATGTCTCCCACGCCTTGATCCAGCAAGGAGAGAGGGAGAGGTTGAGGAAGACTCCATCCAGCAGCAGCACAACGGCGTGGTGGTGGTGGAGGAGCGTGGCAATCCTGCAGGGCTTCGCCAAGCACCTACGGGAGAGGAGGAGGTGTCACGGGAGGGAGGGAGGCGCCAAGGGCTCAGGTATGGATGCCCTCCCTCCCCTCCACTATATATAGGGGCA